>NC_092726.1:21666535-21761631 GCF_047496885.1 Scyliorhinus torazame
GGCTCTAACGGAACTCAATTATTCCATCTTCTAAACGAGTCAAGAGTCCGGTTGACTGGCGGTGTCAAAAATGCAACTTTTATTTTGAAATATTCGCCTTAATGCACTTGCATGAGAACTGAATCGAAACCATAGATCGAGATTATACATAAACTGGTCAGAACATAGCGAAAAGCGTTAAACATAAAGCACAGGAAAAGTATCAAGAAATTACTTTGAAACAAAGTAAATTGTTTTATGGGCAGCACAGTGGTCAGCATTGTGGCTTCACAGCGCCTGGGTCCCAGGTTCGATTTCCCGCTGGGTCACTGTCTGTGCGGAGTCTGCACATTCTCCCCCGTGTCTGCGTGGGTTTCCTCCGGGTGCTCCGGTTTCCTCCCACAGTCCAAAGACGTGCAGGTTAGGTGTATTGGCCATGATCAATTGCCAATAGTGTCCAAAAAGGTGAGGAGGGGTTATTGGGTTACGGGGACAGGGTCAAAGTGAGGGCTTAAGTGGGTCGGTGCAGACTCGATGGGCTGAATGGCCTCCTTCTGCACTGTATGTTCTATGGCTATGTTCTAAATTGATAGATGGTTCAAAATTTCATGAAAACATAAATCTGGAACAAACCCTTAACCATGAGGTCTTACTTTTAAGGAAATTCTAATCCCTCATGTATTCTCATTGGTTTCTAATTCTCAGCTGAGGCC
Organism: Scyliorhinus torazame; assembly: GCF_047496885.1. Classification (NCBI taxonomy): domain Eukaryota; kingdom Metazoa; phylum Chordata; class Chondrichthyes; order Carcharhiniformes; family Scyliorhinidae; genus Scyliorhinus; species Scyliorhinus torazame. The sequence goes on from NC_092726.1 coordinate 21,667,228, forward strand.
TCCTGATTTGTTCAAATAGATTTGTCACTTGGAGGGTGATTTATCAATTAAACATTGGTCATGACTTGAGATTTACTGATCCATCAAAATTAATTCAGTGTTCACGTGCGCCACCTTATGAGAATAAGATTCTCATGTCAGGGCGAGCCATTAACCTTGCTGTCGCTAATTATTTGATATCTTCTTATTGCTAAATGCACTGGAATACAATGGTCTGTTTATTATATGAAACATTTTGTGAAACAATGTCTGAATTTCTGTATAAATGACACCGAAGTTCAATACTTTATTCAAACAGTGACTATATTTTTGTTGTCGGGGTGTTTTGAATAGTTCTGTTCGCTAGCTATAATAATAATCTTCATTGCAATGTAAACCTACTTGTGACAATTAAGTTACTGTGAAAAGCCCCTAGTCACCACATTCCGGCGCCTGCTCGGGTACACAGAGGGAGAATTCAGAATGTCCAAATTACCTAAGAGCACGTCTTTCAGGACTCGTGGGAGGAAACCGGAGCACCCGGAGGAAACCCACGCAGACACGGGGAGAACGTGCAGACTCCGCACAGACTGTGACCCAAGCTGGGAACCGAACCTGTGTCCCTGGAGCCGTGAAGCAACAGTGCTAACCACTGTGCTACCCTGCCGCCCTCAATGCACTCAATCAATCCTTAAAGGCATCAAATAAATCAATGAATCAATAATCTCAGTTTCTTAATTGACGCACACTCTCTTCCATCCTCTTCCTTTACCACCTTCTGTCCATCTCTTCCAAATCTCTGAGATACATGCAGATTCCTGTGGATGTTGGAATGTGAAACAAAAACAGAAAACGCTGGGCAATCTCAGCAGGTCTGACAGCATCTGTGGAGAGAGAAGAAAGCTAACGTTTCCAGTCTGGATGACTCTTTGGATGACTCTGGACTCTGGATGACAGCCTTGACTCGAGACGTGAGCTCTGTCCTCTCTCCACAGATGCTGTCAGACCTGCTGAGATTGTCCAGCATTTTCTCCTTTACTTCCAAATCACCCCCTCTCTCCTACTCCCCGACTTTCTCCTCTCTCGGCTCTCTCCCTCATTCCAAAAGCTGGATATTAAACATTCCCTCCACAGCAAGTGCTGGGGAATTTTTTGTTTCCATGTCTGTGTAAAATAAATGAAGGAATCTTTCACCATATGACTGCCAGCTGAACGAAGGTGTTGCTCTTCACATAAGAACATCAGAACAGGAGCAGGAGTCGGCCATCTTGCCCCTCGAGCCTGCTCCACCATTCAATGAGATCATGGCTGATCTTTTGTGGACTCAACTCCACTTTCCGGCCCGAACACCCTAGCCCTTAATCCCCTTTATTCTTCAAAAAACTATCCATCTTTATCTTGAAAACATTTAATGAAGGAGCCTCTACTGCTTCACTGGGCAGGGAATTCCATAGATTCACATCCCTTTGGGTGAAGAAGTTCCTCCTAAACTCAGTCCTAAATCTACTTCCCCTTATTTTGAGGCTATGCCCCCTAGTTCCGCTTTCACCCGCCAGTGGAAACAACCTGCCCGCATCTATCCTATCTATTCCCTTCATAATCTTATATGTTTCTATAAGATCCCCCCTCATCCTTCTAAATTCCAACAAGTACAGTCCCAATCTACTCAACCTCTCCTCGTAATCCAATCCCCTCAACTCTAGGATTAACCTCGTGAATCTCCTCTGCACACCCTCCAGTGCCAGTACGTCCTTTCTCCGGTATGGAGACCAAAATTGAACACACTATTCCAGGTGTGGCCTCACTAACACCGTATACAATTGCAGCATAACCTCCCTAGTCTTAACCTCCATCCCTCTAGCAATGAAGGACAAAACTCCATTCGTCTTCTTAATCTCCTGTTGCACCTGTAAACCAACTTTTTTGCGACTCATGCACTAGCACACCCAGGTCTCTCTGCACAGCAGCATGTTTTAATATTTTATCATTTAAATAATATTCCCCTTTGCTGTTATTCCTACCAAAATGGATAACCTCACATTTGTCAACATTTCTTGTCCCTCCTGAAATGAAATGTCTCTGTTTCACTCATTCTGGATAGTGGTTCCTTTATCGATGCTCCAAAATGGTCGCGGTCCACCAGAATTAACCCAGCACCGTGACTCTGCAGTCCCTGAAGGACGTAAGCCAAACGTTAGACCGATGAATGCAGATCTCATGAAATAAATTGCTAACTAGCTCTACGATCCTCACTGCGTCTTACAGAGTGGCTCCTGGCAGCCAAGTCCCCTGGGACCTCTGTGCGTTCCTCAGTGAGAGTCAAGGAAAGTCACGGGTTTCTCTCTACGGAGATGTCTAGATGAGGAGGAAATGTTCTAACCCCGTGTGTTTGGAAATGTTGCAGCTTCGCTGAGCGCCCGAGAGCGTGCCGAAATGAAGATGTCCCTGATCGGCGAGCAACTCGGCCTAAGCTGGGCTGGTGAGTTTGTGTTCAAAACTTCCATTGTCCTTGCTTCTCAAAGCTTTGACTGATTTGTGCACATTGATCATGTTCTTGTGCAACGGATTGAGACGCTACAACGACTGAAACTCCAAATTCCCTTCCTTTTCGGAATTTTAACATGGTATCCAAGTGCAGGATTACTCATCCGGCAAACTCTACTCATTCAGTCATTGCTGAGAATTGTCTAGTTTTCTTTCATTTAACTTTGTCCCCTGAAACCTAGTATATGGAATAGAATAGAATCCCTGCAGTGCAAAAAGAGGGCATTTGGCCCATGTAGTCTGCACCGAACCTTGACCCACCTGACCCTGCAGGCCCATAACCTAACCTGCACGTCCCTGGACACTAAGGGGCAATTTAGCACGGCCAATCCACCTACCCCGTACATCTTTGGACTGTGGGAGGAAACCGGAGCACCCGGGAAAAATCCCACGCAGACTCGGGGGAGAACGTGCAGACTCCTTACAGACCGTGACCTGAGGCCGGAATCGAACCCAGGTCCCTGGCGCTGTGAGGCAGCAGTGCTAACCACTGTGATAGAGAGGAGGTGGACTACTAGCAAGAAGATCTTTGCTGTTTAGCTCCGGGTTGGCTCACATTGTCAAGGAGCAGCTAGATATAGCACTGAGGGTGAAGGGGATCAAAGGCTATAGGGAGAAAGCAGGATTAGGCTATTGAGTTGGATGATCTGCCATGATCGTAATGAATGGCGGAGTGGGCTCGAAGGGCCGAATGGCCTCCTCCTGCTCCTATCTTCTATGTTTACTTGAGCCTGACTTTCTCTCCAATGTGGACAGAATATTTTGCTTCAGAATTCACGAGAGAGAGAGGGACCTTGTTGCTCGTGAGAACAGTTTAAACCAGGTTAATAGACTCAAACAGGTTGATATTAAAAAGGAGGATGTGCTGGAAATTTTGAAAAGCATCAGGATAGATACGTCCCCTGGGCCAGACGGGAAGCGAGGGAGGAGATTGCTGCACCGTTGGCGATGATCTTTGCGTCCTCACTCTCCACTGGAGCAGTACCGGATGATTGGAGGGAGGCGCAAGTTGTTTCCCTGTTCAAGTAAGGGAATAGGGAAATCCCTGGGAATTACAGTCCCGACTGTGGTGAGCACAATACTGGAAAGGATTCTGAGAGATAGGATTTATGATTATTTAGCAAAACATAGTTTGATGAAAGAGAGTCAGCATGGCTTTGTGAGGAGCTCAGTCTGGTTGACCGGGGAACCTTTTCCCCTCGAAGTTGTTGTAACTAACTTGTTCGTATCTCCGCCTGTCCCTTGCAGAGCTGGCAAGAGAACTCCAATTCTCCGTTGACGACATCAACAGGATCCGCGTGGAAAACCCCAACTCATTGCTGGAGCAGAGTGCGGCCCTTCTCAATCTGTGGGCCAGCCATGAGGGAAAGAGAGCCAAAAGTAGGTACCGAATAAAGCCTCCGCCTTGGCTTCAAAAAAACAAAGACACGTGGGCAAATTCATTGAAGGGTTCGAGAGCAGAATTTAAAAGTCTTTTCTTTCTGGGACGAAGTAAGAATGTGAAAGGGACGCCCAGCTAAAGCAGTCAATTCTGTGCGCGGAAAGGAACTGGGTAGATTTTTGATTGGGACCTCCCTGGGTGTGATTCAACATCGGTGGTTGGTTGAGATGATCAAATACTCCGCACAATCTCCGTGCATCTCTTGTGGGGCCGGGATGGTAGAGGCGGGGTGGGCAGTGGTCCAGTGGAGGAGTAAGGGTTACTCTCTACAACAAACAGACCAGGGCTGAATGGTAGCGGTGTGGGGACTTCAGGAGATTTGCTTGTCCATGTAAATCTGGATGGAGAAAATACCCCAAAGAAACAGAGTGTCAATAACAGCAGGCTTTTATATAAGTGAGAATGCCGTGTTCTGGGCCACGCTTTTGGAAAGGGGTTTCTGGTTTTACTTGGATTTTGTTATTGAATTGGAACAGGTAAAGGGGAATTCATTAAGGGTTATACATAGATTACTGTAGCTGTGTCGGGGTATTTATGTTTGTGATTGATAAAACGTCTTGCTCTGTATATTTATACAAATGTTAACTAAATTCTTAGAATAAAGTTTGTTTTTTTGATTTAAACCCCCCCCCCCAAAGAGGCGAAATAGATTTGATGGAATCCTTGACCAATCCTTGCACGACTGAATCACTGCATTTCACTTTGAACAAAGACCCTTTGCAGAACAATGAGCTTGGACCCACACCGACTCCCACCAGAGATCTACAATGATGCAAGTGCTTCTGCTATGAAACTGGTTTAGCTCAGTGGGCTAGGCAGCTGGCTTGTGATGCAGAACAAGGCCAGCAGCGCGGGTTCAATTCCCGTACCGGCCTCCCTGAACAGGCGCCGGAATGTGGCGACTAGGGGCTTTTCACAGCAACTTCATACTTGTGACAATGAAAGGGTATTATTATTATTACTACATGCCCCGATATTTTGAAAGGACCTTGAACAGAACCATAAAAAGAATACAATATAATGCAAGTGAAATGGGAGCGGGTAACCGCCAACATCACCTACCCAGCCAACTGTTTCTCAAAGAGCTGATTTCTTTTTTTAATAAACATTTTATTGAGGTATTTTTTGATATTATAACAACAACACAATAAACAATGTACATGAAACTATAAACATAGTGCAAAAGCCATCTCCCTCCCTTACAGGCCCCACCTTTACTAACCCCCTACTCTGAGGTAAACTAACCCCCCTCCCTTCTGCTGACGACTAATTTTCCGCGAAGAAGTCGACGAACGGTTGCCACCCCCGGGCGAACCCTAACAGTGACCCTCTCAAGGCGAACTTGATTTTCTCCAAACACAGAAAGCTAGCCATGCCCGACAGCCAGGTCTCCAACTACGGGGGCTTTGGGTTCCTCCATGCCAATAGTATCCGTCTTCGGGCTACCTGAGAAGCAAAGGCCAGAACGTCTCCTCCTGGATTCCCGGGTCTTCCGACATCCCGAAAATCGCCACCTCTGGACTCGGTGCCACCCTTGTTTTTAACACCGTGGACATGACATCTGCAAACCCCTGCCAACATCCCCTAAGCTTTGGACATGCCCAGAACATGTGGATATGGTTCGCTGGTCCTCTCGCACATTTTACACACCTCTCTTCCACCCCAAAGAATCTGCTCATCCGGGCCAATGTCATGCGAGCCCGGTGAACAACCTTAAATTGTATCAGGCTGAGCCTGGCACATGTTGTGGACGCGTTGACTCTACTCTTCGCGTCCACCCATAGACCATCCTCTATCTCTCCTCCCAGCTCCTCCTCGCACTTGCACTTCAGCTCCTCGGTCTGCGTCTCCTCTGACCCCATAAGTTCCTTATAAATGTCAGACACTCTCCCTTCTCCTACCCACCCTCTGGAAACTACCCTGTCCTCTATCCCCCTCAGCGGTAGGAGCGGGAAGGTTGACACCTGTTTACGTAGGAAGTCCCGCGCCTGCAGGTACCTGAATTTGTTTCCCCTCGCCAACCCAAACTTCTCCTCCAACGCCCTCATACTCGGAAAGCTCCCCTCGATAAACATCTTCCCCCATTCTCTCAATCCCTGCTCTCTGCCATATCTGGAACCCCCCATCAATACTTCCCGGGGCAAAGCGGTGATTACTACAGATTGGGGACCAGAACGATGCCCCAACTGCTCCCACATGTCTCTTCCATTGGCCCCAAACTCTTAGGGCCGTCACCACCACGGGGCTGCTGGAGTACCGTGCCGGCGGGAACGGCAGAGGCTCAGTTACCAATGCCCCCAAACTGGTGCCCTTGCATGAAGCCGCCTCCATACGCTCCCATGCCGACCCCTCCCCCACCACCCACTTCCTGATCATGGCTATATTCGCCATCCAGTAATAGTTACTAGAATTTGGCAGCACCAGCCCGCCCTCTCCGCGACTCCGCTCAAGCATTACCTTCCTTACCCGCGGGGTCTTGCCCGCCCAAACAAAGCCAGAGATCACTTTGTTGACCCGTTTAAAAAAGTACCGCGGAACAAACATGGGGAGACACTGAAACACGAACAGGAATCTCGGGAAGACCGTCATCTTCACCGTCTGCACCCTCCCAGCTAATGACAACGGGAGCACGTCCCATCTCCGAAAATCGTCCTTCATTTGGTCGACTAGCCGGGCCAGATTTAATTTATGCAGCCGGTCCCATTCCCGCGCCACTTGAATGCCTAGGTACCTAAAGCTTCCCCCTAGTAATCTAAACGGCAGCTTCTGCAATCGCCTCTCCTGTCCCCTCGCCTGGACCGCAAACATCTCACTTTTCCCCATATTTAGCTTATACCCCGAAAACCGGCCAAATTCCCCTCGAATCCTCATGATTTCTTCCATCCCCTCTAATGGGTCCGATACATACAGAAGCAGGTCGTCTGCATAGAGCGAGACGCTGTGCTCCATCCCGCACCCCCCCCCCCCCCCCGTCCCCCCCCGTCCCCGTCCCCCGGACAGCCCCTTCCAGCCCCTTGAGGCTCTCAGAGCAATTTACAACGGTTCTATAGCCAGCGCGAACAACAGCGGGGAGAGGGGGCATCCCTGTCTCGTACCCCGGAGCAGTCTAAAATAGTCCGATGTTGTCTAATTCATCCGTACACTTTCCACAGGAGCCTGACCCAGTCAATAAAGCCCCACCCAAATCCGAACTGTCCCAGTACCTCCCACAGATAGTCCCATTCTACCTGATCAAAAGCCTTTTCTGCATCCATTGCGATCACTACCTCCACCTCCCTACCTTCCGGGGGCATCATGATCACATTTAACAACCTTCTTACATTGGCCACCAACTGCCTGCCCTTAACAAACCCCGTCTGGTCCTCCCCAATAATGTCAGGAACACAATCCTCAATCCTGGAGGACAAAATTTTGGCCAGCAGTTTGGCGTCCACATTCAACAGGATATCGGCCTACAGGAGCCACACAAGTCCGGTTTCTTGTCCTCCTTCAGAATCAGCGAAATCGTGGCCTGTGACATCGTCGGGGGCAGCACCCCTCTTTCCCTTGCCTCATTGAACATTCTCATCAACACCGGCCCCATTATCCCAGAGAACTTTTTATAAAACTCCACTGGGTACCCGTCCGGCCCCGGGGCTTTACCCGCCTGCATGGCCTTCAGACCCTCCAGTATCTCTGCCAACCCGATCGGGGCCCCCAGCCCTTCTACCAGCTCCCTGTCCACCTTTGGGAAATTCAGCCCCCCCCAAGAAGTGCCACATCCCCTCCGGCCCCGTAGGGGGTCCCGACCTATACAGCCTACTGTAGAAATCCCTAAACGCCTTATTCACCCCTGCTGAATCTCCAGGTTCCCATCTCCGTCATTTACTTTCCCGATCTCCCTGGCTGCCTCCCTCTTTCTAAGCTGCTGTGCAAGCATTCTGCCGGCCTTCTCTCCATACTCATAGATCGCCCCCTCGCCTTTCTCAGCTGCTCCACCGCCCTCCCTGTGGTCAGCAAGCTAAACTCCGCTGTTCCCTTAAAAGCCCTGCCTCTGGGGTCTCCGCCTACCTCCTAGCGATCTGTAGTATCTCCTTTACCAGTCAGTCCATCTCTGCCCTGTCCACCTTCTCCCTCTGGGCCCGTATCGAGATCAGCTCCCCTCTGACCACCGCCTTCAGTGCTTCCCAGACCATCGCTGCTGAAATTTCCCCCGTGTCGTTGACCTGCAGGTAGCTCTGAATACATTTCCTCAGCCGCTCACACACCCCTTCGTCCGCCAAAAGTCCCACATCTAACCTCCAGTGCGGGTGCTGGTTACTGTCTTTACTAACCTGCAGGTCAACCCAGTACGGAGCACGGTCGGAGATTGTGATCGCCGAGTACCCTGTGCCCACCACCCCTGCCAGTAAGGCCCCGCTCAAAATAAAGAAATTGATCTGGGAGTACACTTTATGCACCTGTGAGTAGAAGGAGAACTCCTTCACCCTCGGCTGCCCAAATCTCCATGGATCCACCCCCCGCCCCCAATCAGCTCCATGAACCCTCTTAGTTCCTTTGCCATTGCTGGCACCCTGCCCGTTTGCGAGCTTGACCGGTCCAAGCCAGGGTCAATAACTGTGTTGAAGTCCCCTCCCATGACCAACCTGTGCGAATCCAGGTCCGGTATCTTCCCCAGCATCCTCTTTATAAACTCCACATCATCCCAATTTGGTGCATACACATTTACGATTATCTCCAGTTTCCCGCTGACCATAATGTACCGAACTCCCACGTCCGAGACTATTCTACCCACCTCAAACACCACCCGCTTATTGATCAGGATCGCGATCCCTCTAATCTTTGAATCCAGTCCCGAGTGAAAGACCTGACTGACCCAGCCTTTCCTCAATCTAATCTGGTCAGTTACTCTAAGGTGCGTCTCCTGCAACATTACCACGTCCGCCTTCAATCCCCCAAGATGCGCGAACACACGTGCCCTCTTGGCCGGCCCATTTAACCCTCGAACATTCCAGGTGATCAGCCTGGTTGGGGGGCTCATTGCCCCCCCCCCCTTCGCCAATCAGCCATCCCCTTTTTTGGGCCCACCTCCAACCCATGCTCCGTGCCACCACCGCCCCCAGGCAACCTCCGCCCCCAACCTCCTCTTTGTCCTTTGGCCCAAGGCCCTCCCTCATCAGCAGAACATTTTCCCCACCTCCCCCCCTAGTAACAACACTCTGTAACCCAACCCCTTTGATAAACCGAACATGTGCGCACCCCCCACTGTGCTTCTGTGAGCTAGCCCGCCTAGCTAGCTTGGTGGCCCCCATCCCGGGTGCCGGATAGTCTCCCACCTATTGTTCCCTCCCCACCCTCCCCCTCGCTCATACAAACATACTCCAACATCAAACAATCCCCGCACAATTGCCCGACACCAAAATCTAATCGAGCACAACGCCATCCCTCAATAGTGCAAATGAAAACCTTAACTCACTCAGCTCTGCCACTGCTCCCAAATCAATACAGAAGGCATTACAAACAGCTTCCACAAAACGCAAAACGAGAAACTTTTTTTCAAGAACAGAGAAACAAAAAGAAAAAAAACCTGAACATTGCAGCAAAGTTCAAAGGTTCTCAGTCCACCACCAGCCCTTTCCTTTTCACGAAGTCCAGCGCGTCCTCAGGCAACTCGAAATAAAAGTGCTGTTCCTCGTACGTGACCCAGAGACGGGCCGGATACAACAGTCCGAACTTCACCTTTTTCTTAAAAAGCATCGACCTGATCTGGTTGAAGCCTGCTCTTCTCATGGCCACCGCCACACTCAGGTCTTGGTAGACCCGCAGGATACTGTTGTCCCACTTACAGCTCCGTGTCTGCTTGGCCCACTGTAGAATGTGCTCCTTATCCAAGTACCTGTGGAATCTCACCACAATTGCCCTCGGGGGGGGGAGGGGGGGGGGGGTCTCCCGTTCGCAGCTTCCTCGTGAGTGCCTTGTGAGCCCTGTCCACCTCCAAGGTCGGGAGAATGCCCCATCCCCCAGCAGCTTCTCAAACATATCCGCGATGTATGCCGCAGCGTCCGCTCCTTCGGACCCCTCCGGGAGCCCAGCGATTCTCAAGTTCTGCCTGCGGGACCTATTCTCTAGGTCCTCCACCTTCTCCAGGAGCTTCTACTGCTGGTCTCACAGCATCTCCACCTCCAACCCCACCGCAGTTTGATGTTCCTCCTGCTCAGCCAGCGCCTTCTCCACCTTCTGGATCGCCCGATCTGGGGCGTCCAATCTAAGCTCCAGCCGCTCAATCGACTCTTTTATCGGGTCCAAGCAGTCCCGTTTCTGCTTAGCGAAGCCTTCCTGAATAACTTGCATCAGCTGCTCCGTTGACCGCTGGGTCGACAAGCCAGAGGTCCGGTCCTCCGCCATGCTGTCTCCCGCCGCATCTTCAGCCCAAGCCTTCTCTGTCTTTCTGTTTCTACCTTTACGAGCACTTCTAGTCCTTCTCTCCGTGCACCGATGTGGGAATTCAGTGCACAATTGCCTCGGTCTTCAGTTTTACAGTTCAAGTCCGGTAGAAAATCGGGGGAAGAGGTCCAAAAGTCCGACCCGAGCGGGAGACCACCAAATGTGCAACTTACTCCTTCATAGCCGCCACTGGAAGTAAAGAGGTGATTTCTTACGAGAACAAAGAAGTTGCGTCTTGATTATTAGTTTCCACCGGATGGCATCAGCTGTTAACACAGGGTGAAATGGCAATCTTTGTTCACGCTGGCATTTGGCAGAAACAGCATCGATTGCAAACTAACCTGGATAGATCGAGCTCACATGAATAAATATGTCACCGATGTACACAAATATACACCTCAGCCATCAAAGCCACCTTGCCAATTTTGAATTGAAACAAAAAGCTTGAGGTGAAATTGTTCCTGGAACACTTTCCATTGCAACGCCTCGACCAATCGGAATGCACTTGCTTCCCAAATGGCACCCTTTTCCTGTGCAGTGTAAATTGTTGCTCCCTTTGAAATTTGGTATTCTTGCAAATTGTTGCTCCCTTTGAAATTTGGTATTCTTGTAAATTGTTGCTCCCTTTGAAATTTGGTATTCTTGCAAATTGTTGCTCCCTTTGAAATTTGGTATTCTTGCAACTTGTTGCTCCCTTTGAAATTTGGTATTCTTGCAAATTGTTGCTCCCTTTGAAATTTGGTATTCTTGTAAATTGTTGCTTCCTTTGAAATTTGGTATTCTTGCAAATTGTTGCTCCCTTTGAAATTTGGTATTCTTGTAAATTGTTGCTTCCTTTGAAATTTGGTATTCTTGTAAATTGTTGCTCCCTTTGAAATTTGGTATTCTTGTAAATTGTTGCTTCCTTTGAAATTTGGTATTCTTGTAAATTGTTGCTCCCTTTGAAATTTGGTATTCTTGCAACTTGTTGCTCCCTTTGAAATTTGGTATTCTTGTAAATTGTTGCTCCCTTTGAAATTTGGTATTCTTGCAAATTGTTGCTCCCTTTGAAATTTGGTATTCTTGGATGTAAATAGTTGAATCGGGGCTGATTTAGCTCAGTGGGCTACATAGCTGGTTTGTGATGCAGAACAAGGCCAGCAGCGCGGGTTCAATTCTCGTACCAGCTTACCCGAACAGGCGCCGGAATGTGGCGACGAGGGGCTTTTCACAGCGACTTCATACTTGTGACAAGAAAAGCTTATTATGTTATTAAATGTCCTGACGGGTGCAAGACAAAAAACTTTGACAGCTTGTGTCTTATTGTCACACTACTCAGGTTCTGCACTACCTGCCAACTATACATGATTGGGAAATGTCAGATAAATAGCTGCATAGGAACGATTGGGAATGCCCACAAGGATGGTTACCTTAGGCCAAACAAAGAGCATGCTTCTGTGGTAAAGGATTGTCATCCCAGTTTGGGTTAATGGGAGCTTTCCTCTCCGACATAACCCCTGGTATATCTGACCTAAGCACGTGTTCATCACTGAATTGAGGGTAAATGAGAGTAAAGAATTTGTTCTTATTTATTGAGGTTCTGTTCTGAGAGAGCAATGATGAATGATTAGCAAATGAATTAGTATTTGGTCGGGAGAAAGGGTTAGCAACGAGTACGAGGTTAGAATGTCAAGGTGGAACTTTTTACAGTTTATAAACAATACGCAGATGAGGCCAATAAAGTGGAGCAGAGCCAGACGGCTGAGGAATGTGGACTAAGGAGCTGATAAATCAGTGTGAAAATGGAGACGATGAGCTTTCTCCGAATTCTCTGGTCACTGTGGATGGTGAGTACGGCGAAAGGAAGCAGGTCTTGTTCTGTTTCCGTGCACTGATCTGATGCTTCTGTCTTGTTAGTGGAAAGCTTGCACTCGGCGTTGAAGAGTATTGACCGAAACGACATTGTAAGCATGCTGGACGGCTCCAATCTCAACAGCCGCCCTCTGAAGGGGAACAAAAAGCACGCGGAAAGAGATCACAGCTTGTCTCCTGCCGTGAATGGTGAGCACGAACTCCACCGCATTCCTCGTCTGCCGACTGTTTTCGGGTCCCCCTTTCTTTTTTTCCCCCCTCCGATTCTTCCCTGAAAGGCGGCAAAGAGTGGGGAACGCCGGCGCCGTGTGAGCGAAGGCCTTGAAACGGTTTAATCCTCAACAATCCCGTTCCCGTTCTTCCCAACGCTATGGAAGTGGGAACCACGCGAAGGGAAGGCAGGTTCCCAGTGGCCTCCATCCTACTTTGCAAGCTTGCCTCCCGCTACGGCCCTTCCAAGCGATAAGACACGGACAGAGTCCAAAGTCCTCGTCCTTGGCTTGTCCAACGTGCATTCGTCGGCCCAACTCTTAACCATGTGGGGGAGGGGAGGGGGGGGAGGTGGCTTAAGTTCTGAAACTTCATTGTGTTAAGGTAGTGGTTTGACAAACCAGAGAGGGGAGGCGTCATCGAGGAAGCAGTAAGTTATTGCCGTGTATTTAGGCCACCTTCAAATACAACCATGCTGGAACGAGATCCATCATCAATCTATTTCCCTCAAAGCAGCATGTGCCGGTTAACCAAATTCAGGTAGCCGTATTTTTCCTGACCAGTTAACAGCCGGTTCCAGGGGTTCCGAAAATAACTTGCAGAGTGGGGTGTCACTTTTTTTTTTTGTTGGAACACCCCCGAGTGCGTTTGCCGTTGGGACATTGAGTTTTGACATTGTTACTGGAATGGGTTCATGAGATCGATTACCCTTCAGCCCCAGGTGGATTTAATGCTGGTAGTCAACAAGAGTATTAAATGCAGCACGTGCAGATACTTCAATCGGTGTGAGGGGTCATTATACCCTCCCCCCCCTCCCCCGCACGCCTCCTCCTGTCCCAAAGCAATCGCACCGTCAAGCAACCAGCAATAACCTGAGTCTCTAGCCAAATTCTTCTTTTTCTGTGCTCTTCAAACATTTTCTTCTGCTCGTCCGCTGTGTACTTCCTGTGCCAAGGGTGAAAGTACTCAAACTTTCTGTCACCTCTCTACCTCTGACCTCTGGTGCCATGACGATACCTGACTTTGCGCCACCTCCTGCAGTGCATGTCCACCGTCCTCCATCTCGGCATCTCCGATCAGATCGTATTTTCCGAGGGGAATTATGGAATGCCCGATTAGACTCCTAAGGGGGGGGGGTGCAAACCTAAAAGCGGCCTAAATATTTCAGAATTCCCTTGGCCTGTTCCTACATGGAGCCCCTAATGTCACTGACACTCGCGTTCATATCAAGCCTCGTCGCCTTGACCTATCCTCAAAGTCATTCTCTTGAATGGATTACTTTGGAGGGTCACCGGCTGTCGCCTGGGCCCGTGCAAATCCACCGAGGGTCAGGAATTCCCCGAGAGAGAGCGAGCGGACAGCTTGGGCTGGAGACCCCTCCGTTCATCGGAGCTAAGACTGCGGCAGCCTCCCTCCAATCCATTCCCCTGAGTGCATGATTCCAGACACCATCTCACCTTTCCCCAGCAGCAGCCACTGCACAATGGAACACTGTGGGAGGATGCCACATCCCGCACATAAAACTGTCCTGTCATAGCGTCAGCCAATAAGCAACAAAAACTTGGCTTCATATAGCAGCTTTCTGGGAGACCCCTGTGGGGCGGGGGGGGCCTGTCCCAGACGCTGAGAGACCCACGGATGGTCAGGCCCTGGACCCACGTCTTAGCTCGTGGCAGGCATAACAGCCACTGCTGAGCAAAGGAGGGCAGGAATAGAGGACAGGCCAGATGTACACAAGTAATGATCAATATAATGGAGGGTACAGGAGCTGGCGATGGTAGAGAGGGACAAAGCCACTTGGGGATTGGAGCATGACACGGAATTTTGAACTTATTGTTGGGGGAATTGAACTTCAAGTAAACCGGTATGTAAGCGAGTGACTGGGTGTGAGTTAGAATAAGGAGAGCAGTGACTAGGGGAGTCCTGAGGAAGGAGCTGTTGATTCCAGTTAAACCTGTTGGACTATGACCTGGTGATGTCAGACTTCTTACTGTAAAATTTCTGGACTTGGGAGGATAGGGATCTGAGCAGGAACCCTTTGCAACAGCAAAGTCTGAGATTGTAAAAATGTAGGAGAGAGTTTGAGCAGCTAATTGGCAATTTGATAATATTACTGAGCTCCGTATTGGGCAATGTCAATGACGGAGTACGGGAAGCGTTTTATTTCATCACACATCGAGCTGCCAACCACCAGTATTGTCAGTATTGTGCCCATCACTGTATATGGACTATCTTGGTGTCTGCCCAACACTGCATGTTGAATAAGGCTCCATGTCGGCCTGGAATTGGGGAAATTCTTCAAAATGTAAAGATTGAGACTTTATCAGAGGATCGTTCTTGTGCACTGGATAAATCAGATGGATTTAACATGGATTAAACATGCCAATCCCATTTTCTACAAGACATTTCCGGGAAATACTGAAGGAGATGTTGCTCATTCAATGAGATTCCTGCTGGGCATTGCTTGCATGTAACTGCGTTCTGCTTTACTAGAATCAGCTGATAGAAAGGGTCGGAATCTGGACTCACACTTTGCCAAATTGTCACAGCCACGTGACGCGCGTTTCTCAAACAGGCAGAGGAAGTGATTGAAATTGTCAATTTGACGATGAATCGCATTGACACTTCCAGAAACTCCAATTGAACAACCGTGAGTGGCTTGGGACCGTTCCCACCCGAGAATGTAACAGTGGTGTCAACTCTTCCAGTTTACCTGAACCAGGTCAGCCCGTCCCCGTAGCAACAGCAAGGGGACACAAGGCCATTGGCAAACATCAAGGATGACCTTCGGTTGGTCTGGGAAGCACTGAAGGCGGTGGTCAGAGGGGAGCTGATCTCGATCCGGGCCCATAGGGAGAAGGTGGACAGGGCAGAGACGGACCGACTGGTAAAGGAGATACTACAGATCGC
This sequence comes from Scyliorhinus torazame, assembly GCF_047496885.1. Classification (NCBI taxonomy): domain Eukaryota; kingdom Metazoa; phylum Chordata; class Chondrichthyes; order Carcharhiniformes; family Scyliorhinidae; genus Scyliorhinus; species Scyliorhinus torazame. The sequence goes on from NC_092726.1 coordinate 21,682,586, forward strand.
TAGGAGGTAGGCGGAGACCCCAGAGGCAGGTCTTTTGCGGGAACGGCGGAGACTGCAGGTGGAGTTTGGCTTATTAACCACAGGGAGGGCGGTGGAGCAGCTGAGAAAGGCGAGGGGGCGATCTATGAGCATGGAGAGAAGGCCGGCAGAATGCTTGCACAGCAGCTTAGAAAGAGGGAGGCAGCCAGGGAGATCGGGAAAGTAAATGACGGAGATGGTAACCTGGAGATTCAGCAGGGGTGAATAAGGCGTTTAGGGATTTCTACAGTAGGCTGTATAGGTCGGGACCCTCTACGGGGCCGGAGGGGATGTGGCACTTCTTGGGGGGGGCTGAATTTCCCAAAGGTGGACAGGGAGCTGGTAGAAGGGCTGGGGGCCCCGATCGGGTTGGCAGAGATACTGGAGGGTCTGAAGGCCATGCAGGCGGGTAAAGCCCCGGGGCCGGACGGGTACCCAGTGGAGTTTTATAAAACTTTCTCTGGGATACTGGGGCCGGTGTTGATGAGAATGTTCAATGAGGCAAGGGAAAGAGGGGTGTTGCCCCCGACGATGTCACAGGCCACGATTTCGCTGATTCTGAAGCGGGCAAGAAACCGGACTTGTGTGGCTCCTGTAGACCGATATCCTGTTGAATGTGGACGCCAAACTGCTGGCCAAAATTTTGTCCTCCAGGATTGAGGATTGTGTTCCTGACATTATTGGGGTGGACCAGACGGGGTTTGTTAAGGGCAGGCAGTTGGTGGCCAATGTAAGAAGGTTGTTAAATGTGATCATGATGCCCCCGGAAGGTAGGGAGGTGGAGGTAGTGATCGCAATGGATGCAGAAAAGGATTATGATCGGGTAGAATGGGACTATCTGTGGGAGGTACTGGGACAGTTCGGATTTGGGTGGGGCTTTATTGACTGGGTCAGGCTCCTGTGGAAAGTGTACAGACGAATAAGACAACATCGGACTATTTTATACTGCACCGGGGTACGAGACAGGGATGCTCCCTCTCCCCACTGTTGTTCGTGCTAGCTATAGAACCGTTGTAAATTGCTCTGAGAGCCTCAAGGGGCTGGAAGGGGGGGGATGGAGCACAGAGTCTCGCTCTATGCGGACGACCTGCTTCTGTATGTATCGGACCCATTAGAGGGGATGGAAGAAATCATGAGGATTCGAGGGGAATTTGGCCGGTTTTCAGGGTATAAGCTAAATATGGGGAAAAGTGAGATGTTTGCGGTCCAGGCGAGGGGACAGGTGAGGCGATTGGGGGAGGTGCTGTTTAGATTACTAGGGAGAAACTTTAGGTATCTAGGCATTCAAGTGGTGCGGGAATGGGACCGGCTGCATAAATTAAATCTGGCCCGGCGAGTCGACCAAATGAAGGACGATTTTCGGAGATGGGACGTGCTCCCGTTGTCATTAGCTGGGAGGGTGCAGACGGTGAAGATGACGGTCTTCCCGAGATTCCTGTTTGTATTTAAATGTCTCCCCATCTTTATTCCGCGGTCCTTTTTTAAACGGGTCAACAAAGTGATCTCTGGCTTTGTTTGGGCGGGCAAGACCCCGCGGGTAAGGAAGGTAATGCTTGAGCGGAGTCGGGGAGAGGGTGGGCTGGTGCTGCCAAATTCTAGTAACTATTATTGGGCGGCGAATATAGCCATGATCAGGAAGTGGGTGGTGGGGGAGGGGTCAGCATGGGAGCGTATGGAGGCGGCTTCATGCAAGGGCACCAGTTTGGGGGCATTGGTAACTGAGCCTCTGTCGTTTCCACCGTCACGGTGCTCCACCAGTCCAGTGGTGGTGGCGGCCCTGAGAGTTTGGGGCCAATGGAGGAGGCATGTGGGAGCAGTGGGAGCATCGGTCTGGTCCCCAATCTGTGATAATCACCGGTTTGCCCCGGGGAGTATGGACGGGGGGTTCCGGATATGGTGGAGAGCAGGGATTGAGGGGATGGGGGATATGTTTATAGAGGGGAGCTTTCCGAGTATGAGGGCGCTGGAGGAGAAGTTTGGGTTGGCGAGGGGAAACAAATTCAGGTATCTGCAGGTGTATTCCTACGTAAACAGGTGTCAACCTTCCCGCTCCTACCGCTGAGGGGGATTCAGGACAGGGTAGTTTCCAGAGGGAGGGTAGGAGAAGGGAGCGTCTCGGACATTTACAAGGAACTTATGGGGTCCGAGGAGACGCAGACCGAGGAGCTGAAGTGCAAGTGGGAGGAGGAGCTGGGAGGAGAGATAGAGGGTGGTCTATGGGTGGACGCGAAGAGTAGAGTCAACATGTCTGCAACATGTGCCAGGCTCAGCCTGATACAATTTAAGGTTGTTCACCGGGCTCGCATGACAGTGTCCCGGATGAGCAGATTCTTTGGGGTGGAAGAGAGGTGTGCAAAATGTGCGGGAGGACCAGCGAACCATGTCCACATGTTCTGGGCATGTCCGAAGCTTCGGGGATTCTGGCAGGGGTTTGCAGATGTCATGTCCACGGTGTTAAAAACAAGGGTGGCGCTGAGTCCAGAGGTGGCGATTTTCGGGATGTCGGAAGACCTGGGAATCCAGGAGGAGAAAGAGGCAGACGTTCTGGCCTTTGCTTCTCCGGTAGCCCGGAGACAGATTCTATTAGCTTGGAGGGACTCAAAGCCCCCGAAGTCGGAGACCTGGCTATCGGGCATGGCTAGCTTTCTCTGTTTGGAGAAAATCCAAACAGCCTTGAGAGGGTCACTGTTAGGGTTCACCCAGAGGTGGCAACCGTTCATCGACTTCTTCGTGGAAAATTAATCGTCAGCAGAAAGAGGGGGGGTTAGTTTAGCTTAGAGGAGGGGTTAATAAAGGTGGGACCTGTAAGGGAGGGAGACGGCTTTTGCACTATGTTTATAGTTTCATGTACATTGTTTATTGTGCTGTTATAATACCAAAAAATAACTCAATAAAATGTTTATTAAAAAAAAAAGGATAAGCTTTGGTGAGAGCTTTGGGCGTGTGGGACCGAGTGTCTCTGCCTGATTCCGCGCTGCATCTCAGTGGGAGAGGATTCCCTTTTCACAGCCGCTCATTGCATTGAGTGGAAAGACGGAAGCCTTTCGCGATTCCAGATCCCGGAAAGTTAATAATGCCTCCAGGAGTTTGCTTCTCGCGCTCAATCCCCAGTGTCCATCGAACAGCGTTGGTTTGTGGAAAAATGCTTCCTCTGCACATTGACGCTAATTATTGTGTCGTTCCGCATTCAACTGTCCATGAAGTCGTGAAGCATTTTTAATTGAACCGTTTGTCATGTTAGTCACATCACGGCTAAGACAGGAGCCAGCACCTGGAGGACAATATTCGGGTTTATCAGACATGAGGCGATGACTTTGACTGAAGGGCAGCCAATTGTTGAGAAGGGATGGCGTACCACCCAGACAGGCTTCTGCCCATGATTAGTCCTTGCCGACTCAATAAAGCGGGTCATTTCAAACAAGGATCATCACTTCCGATGGCCTCCAATTATTACAACGTCCACTCCAGAGAACAGATATTCCTCTCATAGTCTTGAGCTTACATTAGCAGCGAGAAGGTGGTAAACATTGAGACAAAGCTCAAAGGGTGTGGGTACATCACACAAAATAGTGATCACATCAGCCCCAATTAGGAACGCTTTAATGTAGAGAAAACGTTAACATACGCAAACAGCTGGAGAGTCTTTCTCGTTGTCTGTTAGATGCTGTGAATCATCCAGCGATGTTGGACATTACAACAGTGCAGTTACCCTGTGTTCACAGTCACTGTGTAAAGTGTGCTCTCTCTGGATCAGTGTGGGCAGTGTCCAGTTACAGTGTACACTCCCCTCACTCTGCCCCCTTCACACTGTGTTCACAGTCACTGTGTAAAGTGTGCTCTCTCTGGATCAGTGTGGGCAGTGTCCAGTTACAGTGTACACTCCCCTCACTCTGCCCCCTTCACACTGTGTTCACAGTCACTGTGTAAAGTGTGCTCTCTCTGGATCAGTGTGGGCAGTGTCCAGTTACAGTGTACACTCCCCTCACTCTGCCCCCTTCACACTGTGTTCACAGTCACTGTGTAAAGTGTGCTCTCTCTGGATCAGTGTGGGCAGTGTCCAGTTACAGTGTACACTCCCCTCACTCTGCCCCCTTCACACTGTGTTCACAGTCACTGTGTAAAGTGTGCTCTCTCTGGATCAGTGTGGGCAGTGTCCAGTTACAGTGTACACTCCCCTCACTCTGCCCCCTTCACACTGTGTTCACAGTCACTGTGTAAAGTGTGCTCTCTCTGGATCAGTGTGGGCAGTGTCCAGTTACAGTGTACACTCCCCTCACTCTGCCCCCTTCACACTGTGTTCACAGTCACTGTGTAAAGTGTGCTCTCTCTGGATCAGTGTGGGCAGTGTCCAGTTACAGTGTACACTCCCCTCACTCTGCCCCCTTCACACTGTGTTCACAGTCACTGTGTAAAGTGTGCTCTCTCTGGATCAGTGTGGGCAGTGTCCAGTTACAGTGTACACTCCCCTCACTCTGCCCCCTTCACACTGTGCTCACAGTCACTGTGTAAAGTGTGCTCTCTCTGGATCAGTGTGGGCAGTGTCCAGTTACAGTGTACACTCCCCTCACTCTGCCCCCTTCACACTGTGTTCACAGTCACTGTGTAAAGTGTGCTCTCTCTGGATCAGTGTGGACAGTGTCCAGTTACAGTGTACACTCCCCTCACTCTGCCCCCTTCACACTGTGTTCACAGTCACTGTGTAAAGTGTGCTCTCTCTGGATCAGTGTGGACAGTGTCCAGTTACAGTGTACACTCCCCTCACTCTGCCCCCTTCACACTGTGTTCACAGTCACTGTGTAAAGTGTGCTCTCTCTGGATCAGTGTGGACAGTGTCCAGTTACAGTGTACACTCCCCTCACTCTGCCCCCTTCACACTGTGTTCACAGTCACTGTGTAAAGTGTGCTCTCTCTGGATCAGTGTGGGCAGTGCCCAGTTACAGTGTACACTCCCCTCACTCTGCCCCTTCACACTGTGTTCACAGTCACTGTGTAAAGTGTGCTATCTCTGGATCAGTGTGGACAGTGTCCAGTTACAGTGTACACTCCCCTCACTCTGCCCCCGTCACACTGTGCTCACAGGCACTGTGTAAAGTGTGCTCTCTCTGGATCAGTGTGGGCAGTGTCCAGTTACAGTGTACACTCCCCTCACTCTGCCCCTTCACACTGTGTTCACAGTCACTGTGTAAAGTGTGCTCTCTCTGGATCAGTGTGGGCAGTGTCCAGTTACAGTGTACACTCCCCTCACTCTGCCCCCTTCACACTGTGTTCACAGTCACTGTGTAAAGTGTGCTCCCTCTGGATCAGTGTGGACAGTGTCCAGTTACAGTGTACACTCCCCTCACTCTGCCCCCTTCACACTGTGTTCACAGTCACTGTGTAAAGTGTGCTCTCTCTGGATCAGTGTGGGCAGTGTCCAGTTACAGTGTACACTCCCCTCACTCTGCCCCCTTCACACTGTGTTCACAGTCACTGTGTAAAGTGTGCTCTCTCTGGATCAGTGTGTCCAGTTACAGTGTACACTCCCCTCACTCTGCCCCCTTCACACTGTGTTCACAGTCACTGTGTAAAGTGTGCTCTCTCTGGATCAGTGTGGACAGTGTCCAGTTACAGTGTATACTCCCCTCACTCTGCCCACTTCACACTGTGTTCACAGTCACTGTGTAAAGTGTGCTCTCTCTGGATCAGTGTGGACAGTGTCCAGTTACAGTGTATACTCCCCTCACTCTGCCCCCTTCACACTGTGTTCACAGTCACTGTGTAAAGTGTGCTCTCTCTGGATCAGTGTGGACAGTGTCCAGTTACAGTGTATACTCCCCTCACTCTGCCCCCGTCACACTGTGTTCACAGTCACTGTGTAAAGTGTGCTCTCTCTGGATCAGTGTGTCCAGTTACAGTATACACTCCCCTCACTCTGCCCCCTTCACACTGTGTTCACAGTCACTGTGTAAAGTGTGCTCTCTCTGGATCAGTGTGGACAGTGTCCAGTTACAGTGTACACTCCCCTCACTCTGCCCCCTTCACACTGTGTTCACAGTCACTGTGTAAAGTGTGCTCTCTCTGGATCAGTGTGTCCAGTTACTGTGTACACTCCCCTCACTCTGCCCCCTTCACACTGCGTTCACAGGCACTGTGTAAAGTGTGCTCTCTCTGGATCAGTGTGGGCAGTGTCCAGTTACAGTGTACACTCCCCTCACTCTGCCCCCTTCACACTGTGTTCACAGTCACTGTGTAAAGTGTGCTCTCTCTGGATCAGTGTGGACAACGTCCAGTTACAGTGTATACTCCCCTCACTCTGCCCCCTTCACACTGTGTTCACAGTCACTGTGTAAAGTGTGCTCTCTCTGGATCAGTGTGGGCAGTGTCCAGTTACAGTGTACACTCCCCTCACTCTGCCCCCTTCACACTGTGTTCACAGTCACTGTGTAAAGTGTGCTCTCTCTGGATCAGTGTGGACAGTGTCCAGTTACAGTGTACACTCCCCTCACTCTGCCCCCTTCACACTGTGTTCACAGTCACTGTGTAAAGTGTGCTCTCTCTGGATCAGTGTGTCCAGTTACTGTGTACACTCCCCTCACTCTGCCCCCTTCACACTGTGTTCACAGGCACTGTGTAAAGTGTGCTCTCTCTGGATCAGTGTGGGCAGTGTCCAGTTACAGTGTACACTCCCCTCACTCTGCCCCCTTCACACTGTGTTCACAGTCACTGTGTAAAGTGTGCTCTCTCTGGATCAGTGTGGACAGTGTCCAGTTACAGTGTATACTCCCCTCACTCTGCCCACTTCACACTGTGTTCACAGTCACTGTGTAAAGTGTGCTCTCTCTGGATCAGTGTGGACAGTGTCCAGTTACAGTGTATACTCCCCTCACTCTGCCCCCTTCACACTGTGTTCACAGTCACTGTGTAAAGTGTGCTCTCTCTGGATCAGTGTGGACAGTGTCCAGTTACAGTGTATACTCCCCTCACTCTGCCCCCGTCACACTGTGTTCACAGTCACTGTGTAAAGTGTGCTCTCTCTGGATCAGTGTGTCCAGTTACAGTATACACTCCCCTCACTCTGCCCCCTTCACACTGTGTTCACAGTCACTGTGTAAAGTGTGCTCTCTCTGGATCAGTGTGGACAGTGTCCAGTTACAGTGTACACTCCCCTCACTCTGCCCCCTTCACACTGTGTTCACAGTCACTGTGTAAAGTGTGCTCTCTCTGGATCAGTGTGTCCAGTTACTGTGTACACTCCCCTCACTCTGCCCCCTTCACACTGCGTTCACAGGCACTGTGTAAAGTGTGCTCTCTCTGGATCAGTGTGGGCAGTGTCCAGTTACAGTGTACACTCCCCTCACTCTGCCCCCTTCACACTGTGTTCACAGTCACTGTGTAAAGTGTGCTCTCTCTGGATCAGTGTGGACAGTGTCCAGTTACAGTGTATACTCCCCTCACTCTGCCCCCTTCACACTGTGTTCACAGTCACTGTGTAAAGTGTGCTCTCTCTGGATCAGTGTGGGCAGTGTCCAGTTACAGTGTACACTCCCCTCACTCTGCCCCCTTCACACTGTGTTCACAGTCACTGTGTAAAGTGTGCTCTCTCTGGATCAGTGTGGACAGTGTCCAGTTACAGTGTACACTCCCCTCACTCTGCCCCCTTCACACTGTGTTCACAGTCACTGTGTAAAGTGTGCTCTCTCTGGATCAGTGTGTCCAGTTACTGTGTACACTCCCCTCACTCTGCCCCCTTCACACTGTGTTCACAGGCACTGTGTAAAGTGTGCTCTCTCTGGATCAGTGTGGGCAGTGTCCAGTTACAGTGTACACTCCCCTCACTCTGCCCCCTTCACACTGTGTTCACAGTCACTGTGTAAAGTGTGCTCTCTCTGGATCAGTGTGGACAGTGTCCAGTTACAGTGTATACTCCCCTCACTCTGCCCCTTCACACTGTGTTCACAGTCACTGTGTAAAGTGTGCTCTCTCTGGATCAGTGTGGACAGTGTCCAGTTACAGTGTACACTCCCCTCACTCTGCCCCCTTCACACTGTGTTCACAGTCACTGTGTAAAGTGTGCTCTCTCTGGATCAGTGTGGGCAGTGTCCAGTTACAGTGTACACTCCCCTCACTCTGCCCCCTTCACACTGTGTTCACAGTCACTGTGTAAAGTGTGCTCTCTCTGGATCAGTGTGGACAGTGTCCAGTTACAGTGTACACTCCCCTCACTCTGCCCCCTTCACACTGTGTTCACAGTCACTGTGTAAAGTGTGCTCTCTCTGGATCAGTGTGGACAGTGTCCAGTTACAGTGTACACTCCCCTCACTCTGCCCCCTTCACACTGTGTTCACAGTCACTGTGTAAAGTGTGCTCTCTCTGGATCAGTGTGGGCACTGTCCAGTTACAGTGTACACTCCCCTCACTCTGCCCCCTTCACACTGTGTTCACAGTCACTGTGTAAAGTGTGCTCTCTCTGGATCAGTGTGGGCAGTGTCCAGTTACAGTGTACACTCCCCTCACTCTGCCCCCTTCACACTGTGTTCACAGTCACTGTGTAAAGTGTACACTCTCTGGATCAGTGTGGGCAGTGTCCAGTTACAGTGTACACTCCCCTCACTCTGCCCCCTTCACACTATGTTCACAGTCACTGTGTAAAGTGTGCTCTCTCTGGATCAGTGTGGACAGTGTCCAGTTACAGTGTACACTCCCCTCACTCTGCCCCCTTCACACTGTGTTCACAGTCACTGTGTAAAGTGTGCTCTCTCTGGATCAGTGTGGGCAGTGTCCAGTTACAGTGTACACTCCCCTCACTCTGCCCCCTTCACACTGTGTTCACAGTCACTGTGTAAAGTGTGCTCTCTCTGCATCAGTGTGGGCAGTGTCCAGTTACAGTGTACACTCCCCTCACTCTGCCCCCTTCACACTGTGTTCACAGTCACTGTGTAAAGTGTGCTCTCTCTGGATCAGTGTGGGCAGTGTCCAGTTACAGTGTACACTCCCCTCACTCTGCCCCCTTCACACTGTGTTCACAGTCACTGTGTAAAGTGTGCTCTCTCTGGATCAGTGTGTCCAGTTACTGTGTACACTCCCCTCACTCTGCCCCCTTCACACTGTGTTCACAGTCACTGTGTAAAGTGTGCTCTCTCTGGATCAGTGTGGACAGTGTCCAGTTACAGTGTATACTCCCCTCACTCTGCCCCCTTCACACTGTGTTCACAGTCACTGTGTAAAGTGTGCTCTCTCTGGATCAGTGTGGGCAGTGTCCAGTTACAGTGTATACTCCCCTCACTCTGCCCCCTTCACACTGTGTTCACAGTCACTGTGTAAAGTGTGCTCTCTCTGGATCAGTGTGGGCAGTGTCCAGTTACAGTGTACACTCCCCTCACTCTGCCCCCTTCACACTGTGTTCACAGTCACTGTGTAAAGTGTGCTCTCTCTGGATCAGTGTGTCCAGTTACAGTGTACACTCCCCTCACTCTGCCCCCTTCACACTGTGTTCACAGTCACTGTGTAAAGTGTGCTCTCTCTGGATCAGTGTGGACAGTGTCCAGTTACAGTGTATACTCCCCTCACTCTGCCCCCTTCACACTGTGTTCACAGTCACTGTGTAAAGTGTGCTCTCTCTGGATCAGTGTGGACAGTGTCCAGTTACAGTGTATACTCCCCTCACTCTGCCCCCTTCACACTGTGTTCACAGTCACTGTGTAAAGTGTGCTCTCTCTGGATCAGTGTGGACAGTGTCCAGTTACAGTGTATACTCCCCTCACTCTGCCCCCGTCACACTGTGTTCACAGTCACTGTGTAAAGTGTGCTCTCTCTGGATCAGTGTGTCCAGTTACAGTATACACTCCCCTCACTCTGCCCCCTTCACACTGTGTTCACAGTCACTGTGTAAAGTGTGCTCTCTCTGGATCAGTGTGGACAGTGTCCAGTTACAGTGTACACTCCCCTCACTCTGCCCCCTTCACACTGTGTTCACAGTCACTGTGTAAAGTGTGCTCTCTCTGGATCAGTGTGTCCAGTTACTGTGTACACTCCCCTCACTCTGCCCCCTTCACACTGCGTTCACAGGCACTGTGTAAAGTGTGCTCTCTCTGGATCAGTGTGGGCAGTGTCCAGTTACAGTGTACACTCCCCTCACTCTGCCCCCTTCACACTGTGTTCACAGTCACTGTGTAAAGTGTGCTCTCTCTGGATCAGTGTGGACAGTGTCCAGTTACAGTGTATACTCCCCTCACTCTGCCCCCTTCACACTGTGTTCACAGTCACTGTGTAAAGTGTGCTCTCTCTGGATCAGTGTGGGCAGTGTCCAGTTACAGTGTACACTCCCCTCACTCTGCCCCCGTCACACTGTGTTCACAGTCACTGTGTAAAGTGTGCTCTCTCTGGATCAGTGTGGGCAGTGTCCAGTTACAGTGTACACTCCCCTCACTCTGCCCCCTTCACACTGTGTTCACAGTCACTGTGTAAAGTGTGCTCTCTCTGGATCAGTGTGGACAGTGTCCAGTTACAGTGTACACTCCCCTCACTCTGCCCCCTTCACACTGTGTTCACAGTCACTGTGTAAAGTGTGCTCTCTCTGGATCAGTGTGTCCAGTTACTGTGTACACTCCCCTCACTCTGCCCCCTTCACACTGTGTTCACAGGCATTGTGTAAAGTGTGCTCTCTCTGGATCAGTGTGGGCAGTGTCCAGTTACAGTGTACACTCCCCTCACTCTGCCCCCTTCACACTGTGTTCACAGTCACTGTGTAAAGTGTGCTCTCTCTGGATCAGTGTGGACAGTGTCCAGTTACAGTGTATACTCCCCTCACTCTGCCCCTTCACACTGTGTTCACAGTCACTGTGTAAAGTGTGCTCTCTCTGGATCAGTGTGGACAGTGTCCAGTTACAGTGTACACTCCCCTCACTCTGCCCCCTTCACACTGTGTTCACAGTCACTGTGTAAAGTGTGCTCTCTCTGGATCAGTGTGGGCAGTGTCCAGTTACAGTGTACACTCCCCTCACTCTGCCCCCTTCACACTGTGTTCACAGTCACTGTGTAAAGTGTGCTCTCTCTGGATCAGTGTGGACAGTGTCCAGTTACAGTGTACACTCCCCTCACTCTGCCCCCTTCACACTGTGTTCACAGTCACTGTGTAAAGTGTGCTCTCTCTGGATCAGTGTGTCCAGTTACTGTGTACACTCCCCTCACTCTGCCCCCTTCACACTGTGTTCACAGTCACTGTGTAAAGTGTGCTCTCTCTGGATCAGTGTGGGCAGTGTCCAGTTACAGTGTATACTCCCCTCACTCTGCCCCCTTCACACTGTGTTCACAGTCACTGTGTAAAGTGTGCTCTCTCTGGATCAGTGTGTCCAGTTACAGTGTACACTCCCCTCACTCTGCTCCCTTCACACTGTGTTCACAGTCACTGTGTAAAGTGTGCTCTCTCTGGATCAGTGTGGACAGTGTCCAGTTACAGTGTACACTCCCCTCACTCTGCCCCCGTCACACTGTGTTCACAGTCACTGTGTAAAGTGTGCGCTCTCTGGATCAGTGTGGGCAGTGTCCAGTTACAGTGTACACTCCCCTCACTCTGCCCCCTTCACACTGTGTTCACAGTCACTGTGTAAAGTGTGCTCTCTCTGGATCAGTGTGGGCAGTGTCCAGTTACAGTGTATACTCCCCTCACTCTGCCCCCTTCACACTGTGTTCACAGTCACTGTGTAAAGTGTGCTTTCTCTGGATCAGTGTGGGCAGTGTCCAGTTACAGTGTACACTCCCCTCACTCTGCCCCCTTCACACTGTGTTCACAGTCACTGTGTAAAGTGTGCTCTCTCTGGATCGGTGTGGACAGTGTCCAGTTACAGTGTACACTCCCCTCACTCTGCCCCCTTCACACTGTGTTCACAGTCACTGTGTAAAGTGTGCTCTCTCTGGATCAGTGTGGGCAGTGTCCAGTTACAGTGTATACTCCCCTCACACTGCCCCCTTCACACTGTGTTCACAGTCACTGTGTAAAGTGTGCTTTCTCTGGATCAGTGTGGGCAGTGTCCAGTTACAGTGTACACTCCCCTCACTCTGCTCCCTTCACACTGTGTCCACAGTCACTGTGTAAAGTGTGCTCTCTCTGGATCAGTGTGGACAGTGTCCAGTTACAGTGTACACTCCCCTCACTCTGCCCCCTTCACACTGTGTTCACAGTCACTGTGTAAAGTGTGCTCTCTCTGGATCAGTGTGGACAGTGTCCAGTTACAGTGTATACTCCCCTCACTCTGCCCCCTTCACACTGTGTTCACAGTCACTGTGTAAAGTGTGCTTTCTCTGGATCAGTGTGGGCAGTGTCCAGTTACAGTGTACACTCCCCTCACTCTGCCCCCTTCACACTGTGTTCACAGTCACTGTGTAAAGTGTGCTCTCTCTGGATCAGTGTGGGCAGTGTCCAGTTACAGTGTACACTCCCCTCACTCTGCCCCCTTCACACTGTGTTCACAGTCACTGTGTAAAGTGTGCTCTCTCTGGATCAGTGTGGGCAGTGTCCAGTTACAGTGTATACTCCCCTCACTCTGCCCCCTTCACACTGTGTTCACAGTCACTGTGTAAAGTGTGCTCTCTCTGGATCAGTGTGTCCAGTTACAGTGTACACTCCCCTCACTCTGCTCCCTTCACACTGTGTTCACAGTCACTGTGTAAAGTGTGCTCTCTCTGGATCAGTGTGGACAGTGTCCAGTTACAGTGTACACTCCCCTCACTCTGCCCCCGTCACACTGTGTTCACAGTCACTGTGTAAAGTGTGCTCTCTCTGGATCAGTGTGGGCAGTGCCCAGTTACAGTGTACACTCCCCTCACTCTGCCCCCTTCACACTGTGTTCACAGTCACTGTGTAAAGTGTGCTCTCTCTGGATCAGTGTGGGCAGTGTCCAGTTACAGTGTATACTCCCCTCACTCTGCCCCCTTCACACTGTGTTCACAGTCACTGTGTAAAGTGTGCTTTCTCTGGATCAGTGTGGGCAGTGTCCAGTTACAGTGTACACTCCCCTCACTCTGCCCCCTTCACACTGTGTTCACAGTCACTGTGTAAAGTGTGCTCTCTCTGGATCAGTGTGTCCAGTTACAGTGTACACTCCCCTCACTCTGCCCCTTCACACTGTGTTCACAGTCACTGTGTAAAGTGTGCTCTCTCTGGATCAGTGTGGGCAGTGTCCAGTTACAGTGTACACTCCCCTCACTCTGCCCCTTCACACTGTGTTCACAGTCACTGTGTAAAGTGTGCTCTCTCTGGATCAGTGTGGGCAGTGTCCAGTTACAGTGTACACTCCCCTCACTCTGCCCCCTTCACACTGTGCTCACAGTCACTGTGTAAAGTGTGCTCTCTCTGGATCAGTGTGGGCAGTGTCCAGTTACAGTGTACACTCCCCTCACTCTGCCCCCTTCACACTGTGTTCACAGTCACTGTGTAAAGTGTGCTCTCTCTGGATCAGTGTGGGCAGTGTCCAGTTACAGTGTATACTCCCCTCACTCTGCCCCCTTCACACTGTGTTCACAGTCACTGTGTAAAGTGTGCTCTCTCTGGATCAGTGTGGACAATGTCCAGTTACAGTGTACACTCCCCTCACTCTGCCCCCTTCACACTGTGTTCACAGTCACTGTGTAAAGTGTGCTCTCTCTGGATCAGTGTGGACAGTGTCCAGTTACAGTGTACACTCCCCTCACTCTGCCCCCTTCACACTGTGTTCACAGTCACTGTGTAAAGTGTGCTCTCTCTGGATCAGTGTGGACAGTGTCCAGTTACAGTGTACACTCCCCTCACTCTGCCCCCTTCACACTGTGTTCACAGTCACTGTGTAAAGTGTGCTCTCTCTGGATCAGTGTGGGCAGTGTCCAGTTACAGTGTACACTCCCCTCACTCTGCCCCCTTCACACTGTGTTCACAGTCACTGTGTAAAGTGTGCTCTCTCTGGATCAGTGTGGACAGTGTCCAGTTACAGTGTACACTCCCCTCACTCTGCCCCCTTCACACTGTGTTCACAGTCACTGTGTAAAGTGTGCTCTCTCTGGATCGGTGTGGGCAGTGTCCAGTTACAGTGTACACTCCCCTCACTCTGCCCCCTTCACACTGTGTTCACAGTCACTGTGTAAAGTGTGCTCTCTCTGGATCAGCGTGGGCAGTGTCCAGTTACAGTGTACACTCCCCTCACTCTGCCCCCTTCACACTGTGTTCACAGTCACTGTGTAAAGTGTGCTCTCTCTGGATCGGTGTGGGCAGTGTCCAGTTACAGTGTACACTCCCCTCACTCTGCCCCCTTCACACTGTGTTCACAGTCACTGTGTAAAGTGTGCTCTCTCTGGATCAGTGTGTCCAGTTACAGTGTACACTCCCCTCACTCTGCCCCCTTCACACTGTGTTCACAGTCACTGTGTAAAGTGTGCTCTCTCTGGATCAGCGTGGGCAGTGTCCAGTTACAGTGTACACTCCCCTCACTCTGCCCCCTTCACACTGTGTTCACAGTCACTGTGTAAAGTGTGCTCTCTCTGGATCAGTGTGGACAGTGTCCAGTTACAGTGTACACTCCCCTCACTCTGCCCCCTTCACACTGTGTTCACAGTCACTGTGTAAAGTGTGCTCTCTCTGGATCAGTGTGGACAGTGTCCAGTTACAGTGTACACTCCCCTCACTCTGCCCCCTTCACACTGTGTTCACAGTCACTGTGTAAAGTGTGCTCTCTCTGGATCAGTGTGTCCAGTTACAGTGTACACTCCCCTCACTCTGCCCCCTTCACACTGTGTTCACAGTCACTGTGTAAAGTGTGCTCTCTCTGGATCAGTGTGGGCAGTGTCCAGTTACAGTGTACACTCCCCTCACTCTGCCCCCTTCACACTGTGTTCACAGTCACTGTGTAAAGTGTGCTCTCTCTGGATCAGTGTGTCCAGTTACAGTGTACACTCCCCTCACTCTGCCCCCTTCACACTGTGTTCACAGTCACTGTGTAAAGTGTGCTCTCTCTGGATCAGTGTGGGCAGTGTCCAGTTACAGTGTACACTCCCCTCACTCTGCCCCCTTCACACTGTGTTCACAGTCACTGTGTAAAGTGTGCTCTCTCTGGATCAGTGTGGGCAGTGTCCAGTTACAGTGTACACTCCCCTCACTCTGCCCCCTTCACACTGTGTTCACAGTCACTGTGTAAAGTGTGCTCTCTCTGGATCAGTGTGGGCAGTGTCCAGTTACAGTGTATACTCCCCTCACTCTGCCCCTTTCACACTGTGTTCACAGTCACTGTGTAAAGTGTGCTCTCTCTGGATCAGTGTGGGCAGTGTCCAGTTACAGTGTACACTCCCCTCACTCTGCCCCCTTCACACTGTGTTCACAGTCACTGTGTAAAGTGTGCTCTCTCTGGATCAGTGTGGACAGTGTCCAGTTACAGTGTACACTCCCCTCACTCTGCTCCCTTCACACTGTGTTCACAGTCACTGTGTAAAGTGTGCTCTCTCTGGATCAGTGTGGACAGTGTCCAGTTACAGTGTACACTCCCCTCACTCTGCCCCCTTCACACTGTGTTCACAGTCACTGTGTAAAGTGTGCTCTCTCTGGATCAGTGTGGACAGTGTCCAGTTACAGTGTACACTCCCCTCACTCTGCCCCCTTCACACTGTGTTCACAGTCACTGTGTAAAGTGTGCTCTCTCTGGATCAGTGTGGACAGTGTCCAGTTACAGTGTACACTCCCCTCACTCTGCCCCCTTCACACTGTGTTCACAGTCACTGTGTAAAGTGTGCTCTCTCTGGATCAGTGTGGACAGTGTCCAGTTACAGTGTACACTCCCCTCACTCTGCCCCCTTCACACTGTGTTCACAGTCACTGTGTAAGGTGTGCTCTCTCTGGATCAGTGTGGACAGTGTCCAGTTACAGTGTACACTCCCCTCACTCTGCCCCCTTCACACTGTGTTCACAGTCACTGTGTAAAGTGTGCTCTCTCTGGATCAGTGTGGACAGTGTCCAGTTACAGTGTACACTCCCCTCACTCTGCCCCCTTCACACTGTGTTCACAGTCACTGTGTAAAGTGTGCTCTCTCTGGATCAGTGTGGACAGTGTCCAGTTACAGTGTACACTCCCCTCACTCTGCCCCCTTCACACTGTGTTCACAGTCACTGTGTAAAGTGTGCTCTCTCTGGATCAGTGTGGGCAGTGTCCAGTTACAGTGTATACTCCCCTCACTCTGCCCCCTTCACACTGTGTTCACAGTCACTGTGTAAAGTGTGCTCTCTCTGGATCAGTGTGGGCAGTGTCCAGTTACAGTGTACACTCCCCTCACTCTGCCCCCTTCACACTGTGTTCACAGTCACTGTGTAAAGTGTGCTCTCTCTGGATCAGTGTGGGCAGTGTCCAGTTACTGTTGTACACTCCCCTCACTCTGCCCCCTTCACACTGTGTTCACAGTCACTGTGTAAAGTGTGCTCTCTCTGGATCAGTGTGGGCAGTGTCCAGTTACAGTGTACACTCCCCTCACTCTGCCCCCTTCACACTGTGTTCACAGTCACTGTGTAAAGTGTGCTCTCTCTGGATCAGTGTGGACAGTGTCCAGTTACAGTGTACACTCC
This sequence comes from Scyliorhinus torazame, assembly GCF_047496885.1. Classification (NCBI taxonomy): domain Eukaryota; kingdom Metazoa; phylum Chordata; class Chondrichthyes; order Carcharhiniformes; family Scyliorhinidae; genus Scyliorhinus; species Scyliorhinus torazame. The sequence continues at coordinate 21,699,153 of NC_092726.1, forward strand.
CCTCACTCTGCCCCCTTCACACTGTGCTCACAGTCACTGTGTAAAGTGTGCTCTCTCTGGATCAGTGTGGACAGTGTCCAGTTACAGTGTACACTCCCCTCACTCCACACTGTGTTCACAGTCACTGTGTAAAGTGTGCTCTCTCTGGATCAGTGTGGGCAGTGTCCAGTTACAGTGTACACTCCCCTCACTCTGCCCCCTTCACACTGTGTTCACAGTCACTGTGTAAAGTGTGCTCTCTCTGGATCAGTGTGGGCAGTGTCCAGTTACAGTGTACACTCCCCTCACTCTGCCCCCTTCACACTGTGTTCACAGTCACTGTGTAAAGTGTGCTCTCTCTGGATCAGTGTGGGCAGTGTCCAGTTACAGTGTACACTCCCCTCACTCTGCCCCCTTCACACTGTGTTCACAGTCACTGTGTAAAGTGTGCTCTCTCTGGATCAGTGTGGACAGTGTCCAGTTACAGTGTACACTCCCCTCACTCTGCCCCCTTCACACTGTGTTCACAGTCACTGTGTAAAGTGTGCTCTCTCTGGATCAGTGTGGACAGTGTCCAGTTACAGTGTACACTCCCCTCACTCTGCCCCCTTCACACTGTGTTCACAGTCACTGTGTAAAGTGTGCTCCCTCTGGATCAGTGTGTCCAGTTACAGTGTACACTCCCCTCACTCTGCCCCCTTCACACTGTGTTCACAGTCACTGTGTAAAGTGTGCTCTCTCTGGATCAGTGTGGACAGTGTCCAGTTACAGTGTACACTCCCCTCACTCTGCCCCCTTCACACTGTGTTCACAGTCACTGTGTAAAGTGTGCTCTCTCTGGATCAGTGTGGGCAGTGTCCAGTTACAGTGTACACTCCCCTCACTCTGCCCCCTTCCCACTGTGTTCACAGTCACTGTGTAAAGTGTGCTCTCTCTGGATCAGTGTGGGCAGTGTCCAGTTACAGTGTACACTTCCCTCACTCTGCCCCCTTCACACTGTGTTCACAGTCACTGTGTAAAGTGTGCTCTCTCTGGATCAGTGTGGGCAGTGTCCAGTTACAGTGTACACTCCCCTCACTCTGCCCCCTTCACACTGTGTTCACAGTCACTGTGTAAAGTGTGCTCTCTCTGGATCAGTGTGGGCAGTGTCCAGTTACAGTGTACACTCCCCTCACTCTGCCCCCTTCACACTGTGTTCACAGTCACTGTGTAAAGTGTGCTCTCTCTGGATCAGTGTGGACAGTGTCCAGTTACAGTGTACACTCCCCTCACTCGGCCCCCTTCACACTGTGTTCACAGTCACTGTGTAAAGTGTGCTCTCTCTGGATCAGTGTGGGCAGTGTCCAGTTACAGTGTACACTCCCCTCACTCTGCCCCCTTCACACTGTGTTCACAGTCACTGTGTAAAGTGTGCTCTCTCTGGATCAGTGTGGGCAGTGTCCAGTTACAGTGTACACTCCCCTCACTCTGCCCCCTTCACACTGTGTTCACAGTCACTGTGTAAAGTGTGCTCTCTCTGGATCAGTGTGGGCAGTGTCCAGTTACAGTGTACACTCCCCTCACTCTGCCCCCTTCACACTGTGTTCACAGTCACTGTGTAAAGTGTGCTCTCTCTGGATCAGTGTGGGCAGTGTCCAGTTACAGTGTACACTCCCCTCACTCGGCCCCCTTCACACTGTGTTCACAGTCACTGTGTAAAGTGTGCTCTCTCTGGATCAGTGTGGACAGTTACTGTGTACACTCCCCTCACTCTGCCCCCTTCACACTGTGTTCACAGTCACTGTGTAAAGTGTGCTCTCTCTGGATCAGTGTGGACAGTGTCCAGTTACAGTGTACACTCCCCTCACACTGCCCCCTTCACACTGTGTTCACAGTCACTGTGTAAAGTGTGCTCTCTCTGGATCAGTGTGGGCAGTGTCCAGTTACAGTGTACACTCCCCTCACTCTGCCCCCTTCACACTGTGTTCACAGTCACTGTGTAAAGTGTGCTCTCTCTGGATCAGTGTGGGCAGTGTCCAGTTACAGTGTACACTCCCCTCACTCTGCCCCCTTCACACTGTGTTCACAGTCACTGTGTAAAGTGTGCTCTCTCTGGATCAGTGTGGGCAGTGTCCAGTTACAGTGTACACTCCCCTCACTCGGCCCCCTTCACACTGTGTTCACAGTCACTGTGTAAAGTGTGCTCTCTCTGGATCAGTGTGGACAGTTACTGTGTACACTCCCCTCACTCTGCCCCCTTCACACTGTGTTCACAGTCACTGTGTAAAGTGTGCTCTCTCTGGATCAGTGTGGACAGTGTCCAGTTACAGTGTACACTCCCCTCACTCTGCCCCCTTCACACTGTGTTCACAGTCACTGTGTAAAGTGTGCTCTCTCTGGATCAGTGTGGGCAGTGTCCAGTTACAGTGTACACTCCCCTCACTCTGCCCCCTTCACACTGTGTTCACAGTCACTGTGTAAAGTGTGCTCTCTCTGGATCAGTGTGGACAGTGTCCAGTTACAGTGTATACTCCCCTCACTCTGCCCCCTTCACACTGTGTTCACAGTCACTGTGTAAAGTGTGCTCTCTCTGGATCAGTGTGGGCAGTGTCCAGTTACAGTGTACACTCCCCTCACTCTGCCCCCTTCACACTGTGTTCACAGTCACTGTGTAAAGTGTGCTCTCTCTGGATCAGTGTGTCCAGTTACAGTGTACACTCGCCTCACTCTGCCCCTTCACACTGTGTTCACAGTCACTGTGTAAAGTGTGCTCTCTCTGGATCAGTGTGGGCAGTGTCCAGTTACAGTGTACACTCCCCTCACTCTGCCCCCTTCACACTGTGTTCACAGTCACTGTGTAAAGTGTGCTCTCTCTGGATCAGTGTGGGCAGTGTCCAGTTACAGTGTACACTCCCCTCACTCTGCCCCCTTCACACTGTATTCACAGTCACTGTGTAAAGTGTGCTCTCTCTGGATCAGTGTGGACAGTGTCCAGTTACAGTGTATACTCCCCTCACTCTGCCCCCTTCACACTGTGTTCACAGTCACTGTGTAAAGTGTGCTCTCTCTGGATCAGTGTGGACAGTGTCCAGTTACAGTGTACACTCCCCTCACTCTGCCCCCTTCACACTGTGTTCACAGTCACTGTGTAAAGTGTGCACTCTCTGGATCAGTGTGGGCAGTGTCCAGTTACAGTGTATACTCCCCTCACTCTGCCCCCTTCACACTGTGTTCACAGTCACTGTGTAAAGTGTGCTCTCTCTGGATCAGTGTGGGCAGTGTCCAGTTACAGTGTACACTCCCCGCACTCTGCCCCCTTCACACTGTGTTCACAGTCACTGTGTAAAGTGTGCTCTCTCTGGATCAGTGTGGGCAGTGTCCAGTTACAGTGTACACTCCCCTCGCTCTGCCCCCTTCACACTGTGTTCACAGTCACTGTGTAAAGTGTGCTCTCTCTGGATCAGTGTGGGCAGTGTCCAGTTACAGTGTACACTCCCCTCACTCTGCCCCTTCACACTGTGTTCACAGTCACTGTGTAAAGTGTGCTCTCTCTGGATCAGTGTGGACAGTGTCCAGTTACAGTGTACACTCCCCTCACTCTGCCCCCTTCACACTGTGTTCACAGTCACTGTGTAAAGTGTGCTCTCTCTGGATCAGTGTGGACAGTGTCCAGTTACAGTGTACACTCCCCTCACTCTGCCCCCTTCACACTGTGTTCACAGTCACTGTGTAAAGTGTGCTCTCTCTGGATCAGTGTGGGCAGTGTCCAGTTACAGTGTATACACCCCTCACTCTGCCCCCTTCACACTGTGTTCACAGTCACTGTGTAAAGTGTGCTCTCTCTGGATCAGTGTGGACAGTGTCCAGTTACAGTGTACACTCCCCTCACTCTGCCCCTTCACACTGTGTTCACAGTCACTGTGTAAAGTGTGCTCTCTCTGGATCAGTGTGGACAGTGTCCAGTTACAGTGTACACTCCCCTCACTCTGCCCCCTTCACACTGTGTTCACAGTCACTGTGTAAAGTGTGCTCTCTCTGGATCAGTGTGTCCAGTTACAGTGTACACTCCCCTCACTCTGCCCCCTTCACACTGTTCACAGTCACTGTGTAAAGTGTGCTCTCTCTGGATCAGTGTGGACAGTGTCCAGTTACAGTGTATACTCCCCTCACTCTGCCCCCTTCACACTGTGTTCACAGTCACTGTGTAAAGTGTGCTCTCTCTGGATCAGTATGTCCAGTTACAGTGTACACTCCCCTCACTCTGCCCCCTTCACACTGTGTTCACAGTCACTGTGTAAAGTGTGCTCTCTCTGGATCAGTGTGGGCAGTGTCCAGTTACAGTGTACACTCCCCTCACTCTGCCCCCGTCACACTGTGTTCACAGTCACTGTGTAAAGTGTGCTCTCTCTGGATCAGTGTGGGCAGTGTCCAGTTACAGTGTACACTCCCCTCACTCTGCCCCCTTCACACTGTGTTCACAGTCACTGTGTAAAGTGTGCTCTCTCTGGATCAGTGTGGACAGTGTCCAGTTACAGTGTATACTCCCCTCACTCTGCCCCCTTCACACTGTGTTCACAGTCACTGTGTAAAGTGTGCTCTCTCTGGATCAGTGTGGACAGTGTCCAGTTACAGTGTATACTCCCCTCATTCTGCCCCCTTCACACTGTGTTCATCGTCACTGTGTAAAGTGTGCTCTCTCTGGATCAGTGTGGACAGTGTCCAGTTACAGTGTACACTCCCCTCACTCTGCCCCCTTCACACTGTGTTCACAGTCACTGTGTAAAGTGTGCTCTCTCTGGATCAGTGTGGACAGTGTCAAGTTACAGTGTACACTCCCCTCACTCTGCCCCTTCACACTGTGTTCACCGTCACTGTGTAAAGTGTGCTCTCTCTGGATCAGTGTGGACAGTTACTGTGTACACTCCCCTCACTCTGCCCCCTTCACACTGTGTTCACAGTCACTGTGTAAAGTGTGCTCTCTCTGGATCAGTGTGGACAGTGTCCAGTTACAGTGTACACTCCCCTCACTCTGCCCCCTTCACACTGTGTTCACAGTCACTGTGTAAAGTGTGCTCTCTCTGGATCAGTGTGGGCAGTGTCCAGTTACAGTGTACACTCCCCTCACTCTGCCCCCTTCACACTGTGTTCACAGTCACTGTGTAAAGTGTGCTCTCTCTGGATCAGTGTGGACAGTGTCCAGTTACAGTGTATACTCCCCTCACTCTGCCCCCTTCACACTGTGTTCACAGTCACTGTGTAAAGTGTGCTCTCTCTGGATCAGTGTGGGCAGTGTCCAGTTACAGTGTACACTCCCCTCACTCTGCCCCCTTCACACTGTGTTCACAGTCACTGTGTAAAGTGTGCTCTCTCTGGATCAGTGTGGACAGTGTCCAGTTACAGTGTATACTCCCCTCACTCTGCCCCCTTCACACTGTGTTCACAGTCACTGTGTAAAGTGTGCTCTCTCTGGATCAGTGTGGACAGTGTCCAGTTACAGTGTACACTCCCCTCACTCTGCCCCCTTCACACTGTGTTCACAGTCACTGTGTAAAGTGTGCACTCTCTGGATCAGTGTGGGCAGTGTCCAGTTACAGTGTATACTCCCCTCACTCTGCCCCCTTCACACTGTGTTCACAGTCACTGTGTAAAGTGTGCTCTCTCTGGATCAGTGTGGGCAGTGTCCAGTTACAGTGTACACTCCCCGCACTCTGCCCCCTTCACACTGTGTTCACAGTCACTGTGTAAAGTGTGCTCTCTCTGGATCAGTGTGGGCAGTGTCCAGTTACAGTGTACACTCCCCTCACTCTGCCCCCTTCACACTGTGTTCACAGTCACTGTGTAAAGTGTGCTCTCTCTGGATCAGTGTGGGCAGTGTCCAGTTACAGTGTACACTCCCCTCACTCTGCCCCTTCACACTGTGTTCACAGTCACTGTGTAAAGTGTTCTCTCTCTGGATCAGTGTGGACAGTGTCCAGTTACAGTGTACACTCCCCTCACTCTGCCCCCTTCACACTGTGTTCACAGTCACTGTGTAAAGTGTGCTCTCACTGGATCAGTGTGGGCAGTGTCCAGTTACAGTGTACACTCCCCTCACTCTGCCCCCTTCACACTGTGTTCACAGTCACTGTGTAAAGTGTGCTCTCTCTGGATCAGTGTGGACAGTGTCCAGTTACAGTGTACACTCCCCTCACTCTGCCCCCTTCACACTGTGTTCACAGTCACTGAGTAAAGTGTGCTCTCTCTGGATCAGTGTGGGCAGTGTCCAGTTACAGTGTACACTCCCCTCACTCTGCCCCCTTCACACTGTGTTCACAGTCACTGTGTAAAGTGTGCTCTCTCTGGATCAGTGTGGGCAGTGTCCAGTTACAGTGTATACACCCCTCACTCTGCCCCCTTCACACTGTGTTCACAGTCACTGTGTAAAGTGTGCTCTCTCTGGATCAGTGTGGACAGTGTCCAGTTACAGTGTACACTCCCCTCACTCTGCCCCTTCACACTGTGTTCACAGTCACTGTGTAAAGTGTGCTCTCTCTGGATCAGTGTGGACAGTGTCCAGTTACAGTGTACACTCCCCTCACTCTGCCCCCTTCACACTGTGTTCACAGTCACTGTGTAAAGTGTGCTCTCTCTGGATCAGTGTGTCCAGTTACAGTGTACACTCCCCTCACTCTGCCCCCTTCACACTGTTCACAGTCACTGTGTAAAGTGTGCTCTCTCTGGATCAGTGTGGACAGTGTCCAGTTACAGTGTATACTCCCCTCACTCTGCCCCCTTCACACTGTGTTCACAGTCACTGTGTAAAGTGTGCTCTCTCTGGATCAGTGTGGACAGTGTCCAGTTACAGTGTATACTCCCCTCACTCTGCCCCCTTCACACTGTGTTCACCGTCACTGTGTAAAGTGTGCTCTCTCTGGATCAGTGTGGACAGTGTCCAGTTACAGTGTACACTCCCCTCACTCTGCCCCCTTCACACTGTGTTCACAGTCACTGTGTAAAGTGTGCTCTCTCTGGATCAGTGTGGACAGTGTCCAGTTACAGTGTACACTCCCCTCACTCTGCCCCTTCACACTGTGTTCACAGTCACTGTGTAAAGTGTGCTCTCTCTGGATCAGTGTGGGCAGTGTCCAGTTACAGTGTACACTCCCCTCACTCTGCCCCCTTCACACTGTGTTCACAGTCACTGTGTAAAGTGTGCTCTCTCTGGATCAGTGTGGGCAGTGTCCAGTTACAGTGTACACTCCCCTCACTCTGGCCCCTTCACACTGTGTTCACAGTCACTGTGTAAAGTGTGCTTTCTCTGGATCAGTGTGGACAGTGTCCAGTTACAGTGTACACTCCCCTCACTCTGCCCCCTTCACACTGTGTTCACAGTCACTGTGTAAAGTGTGCTCTCTCTGGATCAGTGTGTCCAGTTACAGTGTACACTCCCCTCACTCTGCCCCCTTCACACTGTGCTCACAGTCACTGTGTAAAGTGTGCTCTCTCTGGATCAGTGTGGGCAGTGTCCAGTTACTGTGTACACTCCCCTCACTCTGCCCCCTTCACACTGTGTTCACAGTCACTGTGTAAAGTGTGCTCTCTCTGGATCAGTGTGGGCAGTGTCCAGTTACAGTGTACACTCCCCTCACTCTGCCCCCTTCACACTGTGTTCACAGTCACTGTGTAAAGTGTGCTCTCTCTGGATCAGTGTGGGCAGTGTCCAGTTACAGTGTACACTCCCCTCACTCTGCCCCCTTCACACTGTGTTCACAGTCACTGTGTAAAGTGTGCTCTCTCTGGATCAGTGTGGGCAGTGTCCAGTTACAGTGTACACTCCCCTCACTCTGCCCCCTTCACACTGTGTTCACAGTCACTGTGTAAAGTGTGCTCTCTCTGGATCAGTGTGGACAGTGTCCAGTTACAGTGTATACTCCCCTCACTCTGCCCCCTTCACACTGTGTTCACAGTCACTGTGTAAAGTGTGCTCTCTCTGGATCAGTGTGGGCAGTGTCCAGTTACAGTGTACACTCCCCTCACTCTGCCCCCTTCACACTGTGTTCACAGTCACTGTGTAAAGTGTGCTCTCTCTGGATCAGTGTGGACAGTGTCCAGTTACAGTGTACACTCCCCTCACTCTGCCCCCTTCACACTGTGTTCACAGTCACTGTGTAAAGTGTGCTCTCTCTGGATCAGTGTGGGCAGTGTCCAGTTACAGTGTACACTCCCCTCACTCTGCCCCCTTCACACTGTGTTCACAGTCACTGTGTAAAGTGTGCTCTCTCTGGATCAGTGTGTCCAGTTACAGTGTACACTCCCCTCACTCTGCCCCCTTCACACTGTGTTCACAGTCACTGTGTAAAGTGTGCTCTCTCTGGATCAGTGTGGGCAGTGTCCAGTTACAGTGTACACTCCCCTCACTCTGCCCCCTTCACACTGTGTTCACAGTCACTGTGTAAAGTGTGCTCTCTCTGGATCATTGTGGGCAGTGTCCAGTTACAGTGTACACTCCCCTCACTCTGCCCCCTTCACACTGTGTTCACAGTCACTGTGTAAAGTGTGCTCTCTCTGGATCAGTGTGGGCAGTGTCCAGTTACAGTGTACACTCCCCTCACTCTGCCCCCTTCACACTGTGTTCACAGTCACTGTGTAAAGTGTGCTCTCTCTGGATCAGTGTGTCCAGTTACAGTGTACACTCCCCTCACTCTGCCCCCTTCACACTGTGTTCACAGTCACTGTGTAAAGTGTGCTCTCTCTGGATCAGTGTGGGCAGTGTCCAGTTACAGTGTACACTCCCCTCACTCTGCCCCCTTCACACTGTGTTCACAGTCACTGTGTAAAGTGTGCTCTCTCTGGATCAGTGTGGACAGTGTCCAGTTACAGTGTACACTCCCCTCACTCTGCCCCCTTCACACTGTGTTCACAGTCACTGTGTAAAGTGTGCTCTCTCTGGATCAGTGTGGGCAGTGTCCAGTTACAGTGCACACTCCCCTCACTCTGCCCCCTTCACACTGTGTTCACAGTCACTGTGTAAAGTGTGCTCTCTCTGGATCAGTGTGGACAGTGTCCAGTTACAGTGTACACTCCCCTCACTCTGCCCCCTTCACACTGTGTCCACAGTCACTGTGTAAAGTGTGCTCTCTCTGGATCAGTGTGGGCAGTGTCCAGTTACAGTGTACACTCCCCTCACTCTGCCCCCTTCACACTGTGTTCACAGTCACTGTGTAAAGTGTGCTCTCTCTGGATCAGTGTGTCCAGTTACAGTGTACACTCCCCTCACTCTGCCCCCTTCACACTGTGTTCACAGTCACTGTGTAAAGTGTGCTCTCTCTGGATCAGTGTGGACAGTGTCCAGTTACAGTGTACACTCCCCTCACTCTGCCCCCTTCACACTGTGTTCACAGTCACTGTGTAAAGTGTGCTCTCTCTGGATCAGTGTGGGCAGTGTCCAGTTACAGTGTACACTCCCCTCACTCTGCCCCCTTCACACTGTGTTCACAGTCACTGTGTAAAGTGTGCTCTCTCTGGATCAGTGTGGGCAGTGTCCAGTTACAGTGTACACTCCCCTCACTCTGCCCCCTTCACACTGTGTTCACAGTCACTGTGTAAAGTGTGCTCTCTCTGGATCAGTGTGGGCAGTGTCCAGTTACAGTGTACACTCCCCTCACTCTGCCCCCTTCACACTGTGTTCACAGTCACTGTGTAAAGTGTGCTCTCTCTGGATCAGTGTGGGCAGTGTCCAGTTACAGTGTACACTCCCCTCACTCTGCCCCCTTCACACTGTGTTCACAGTCACTGTGTAAAGTGTGCTCTCTCTGGATCAGTGTGGGCAGTGTCCAGTTACAGTGTACACTCCCCTCACTCTGCCCCCTTCACACTGTGTTCACAGTCACTGTGTAAAGTGTGCTCTCTCTGGATCAGTGTGGACAGTGTCCAGTTACAGTGTACACTCCCCTCACTCTGCCCCCTTCACACTGTGTTCACAGTCACTGTGTAAAGTGTGCACTCTCTGGATCAGTGTGGACAGTGTCCAGTTACAGTGTACACTCCCCTCACTCTGCCCCCGTCACACTGTGCTCACAGTCACTGTGTAAAGTGTGCTCTCTCTGGATCAGTGTGGGCAGTGTCCAGTTACAGTGTACACTCCCCTCACTCTGCCCCCTTCACACTGTGCTCACAGTCACTGTGTAAAGTGTGCTTCCTCTGGATCAGTGTGGGCAGTGTCCAGTTACAGTGTATACTCCCCTCACTCTGCCCCCTTCACACTGTGTTCACAGTCACTGTGTAAAGTGTGCTCTCTCTGGATCAGTGTGGGCAGTGTCCAGTTACAGTGTACACTCCCCTCACTCTGCCCCCTTCACACTGTGTTCACAGTCACTGTGTAAAGTGTGCTCTCTCTGGATCAGTGTGGGCAGTGTCCAGTTACAGTGTACACTCCCCTCACTCTGCCCCCTTCACACTGTGTTCACAGTCACTGTGTAAAGTGTGCTCTCTCTGGATCAGTGTGGGCAGTGTCCAGTTACAGTGTACACTCCCCTCACTCTGCCCCCTTCACCCTGTGTTCACAGTCACTGTGTAAAGTGTGCTCTCTCTGGATCAGTGTGGACAGTGTCCAGTTACAGTGTACACTCCCCTCACTCTGCCCCCTTCACACTGTGTTCACAGTCACTGTGTAAAGTGTGCTCTCTCTGGATCAGTGTGGGCAGTGTCCAGTTACAGTGTACACTCCCCTCACTCTGCCCCCTTCACCCTGTGTTCACAGTCACTGTGTAAAGTGTGCTCTCTCTGGATCAGTGTGGACAGTGTCCAGTTACAGTGTACACTCCCCTCACTCTGCCCCTTCACACTGTGTTCACAGTCACTGTGTAAAGTGTGCTCTCTCTGGATCAGTGTGGGCAGTGTCCAGTTACAGTGTACACTCCCCTCACTCTGCCCCCTTCACACTGTGTTCACAGTCACTGTGTAAAGTGTGCTCTCTCTGGATCAGTGTGGGCAGTGTCCAGTTACAGTGTACACTCCCCTCACTCTGCCCCCTTCACACTGTGTTCACAGTCACTGTGTAAAGTGTGCTCTCTCTGGATCAGTGTGGGCAGTTACAGTGTACACTCCCCTCACTCTGCCCCCTTCACACTGTGTTCACAGTCACTGTGTAAAGTGTGCTCTCTCTGGATCAGTGTGGGCAGTGTCCAGTTACAGTGTACACTCCCCTCACTCTGCCCCCTTCACACTGTGTTCACAGTCACTGTGTAAAGTGTGCTCTCTCTGGATCAGTGTGGGCAGTGTCCAGTTACAGTGTACACTCCCCTCACTCTGCCCCCTTCACACTGTGTTCACAGTCACCGTGTAAAGTGTGCTCTCTCTGGATCAGTGTGGGCAGTGTCCAGTTACAGTGTACACTCCCCTCACTCTGCCCCCTTCACACTGTGTTCACAGTCACTGTGTAAAGTGTGCTCTCTCTGGATCAGTGTGGGCAGTGTCCAGTTACAGTGTACACTCCCCTCACTCTGCCCCCTTCACACTGTGTTCACAGTCACTGTGTAAAGTGTGCTCTCTCTGGATCAGTGTGGGCAGTGTCCAGTTACAGTGTACACTCCCCTCACTCTGCCCCCTTCACACTGTGTTCACAGTCACTGTGTAAAGTGTGCTCTCTCTGGATCAGTGTGGGCAGTGTCCAGTTACAGTGTACACTCCCCTCACTCTGCCCCCTTCACACTGTGTTCACAGTCACTGTGTAAAGTGTGCTCTCTCTGGATCAGTGTGGGCAGTGTCCAGTTACAGTGTACACTCCCCTCACTCTGCCCCCTTCACACTGTGTTCACAGTCACTGTGTAAAGTGTGCTCTCTCTGGATCAGTGTGGGCAGTGTCCAGTTACAGTGTACACTCCCCTCACTCTGCCCCCTTCACACTGTGTTCACAGTCACTGTGTAAAGTGTGCTCTCTCTGGATCAGTGTGGACAGTGTCCAGTTACAGTGTACACTCCCCTCACTCTGCCCCCTTCACACTGTGTTCACAGTCACTGTGTAAAGTGTGCACTCTCTGGATCAGTGTGGACAGTGTCCAGTTACAGTGTACACTCCCCTCACTCTGCCCCCGTCACACTGTGCTCACAGTCACTGTGTAAAGTGTGCTCTCTCTGGATCAGTGTGGGCAGTGTCCAGTTACAGTGTACACTCCCCTCACTCTGCCCCCTTCACACTGTGCTCACAGTCACTGTGTAAAGTGTGCTTCCTCTGGATCAGTGTGGGCAGTGTCCAGTTACAGTGTATACTCCCCTCACTCTGCCCCCTTCACACTGTGTTCACAGTCACTGTGTAAAGTGTGCTCTCTCTGGATCAGTGTGGGCAGTGTCCAGTTACAGTGTACACTCCCCTCACTCTGCCCCCTTCACACTGTGTTCACAGTCACTGTGTAAAGTGTGCTCTCTCTGGATCAGTGTGGGCAGTGTCCAGTTACAGTGTACACTCCCCTCACTCTGCCCCCTTCACACTGTGTTCACAGTCACTGTGTAAAGTGTGCTCTCTCTGGATCAGTGTGGGCAGTGTCCAGTTACAGTGTACACTCCCCTCACTCTGCCCCCTTCACCCTGTGTTCACAGTCACTGTGTAAAGTGTGCTCTCTCTGGATCAGTGTGGACAGTGTCCAGTTACAGTGTACACTCCCCTCACTCTGCCCCCTTCACACTGTGTTCACAGTCACTGTGTAAAGTGTGCTCTCTCTGGATCAGTGTGGGCAGTGTCCAGTTACAGTGTACACTCCCCTCACTCTGCCCCCTTCACCCTGTGTTCACAGTCACTGTGTAAAGTGTGCTCTCTCTGGATCAGTGTGGACAGTGTCCAGTTACAGTGTACACTCCCCTCACTCTGCCCCTTCACACTGTGTTCACAGTCACTGTGTAAAGTGTGCTCTCTCTGGATCAGTGTGGGCAGTGTCCAGTTACAGTGTACACTCCCCTCACTCTGCCCCCTTCACACTGTGTTCACAGTCACTGTGTAAAGTGTGCTCTCTCTGGATCAGTGTGGGCAGTGTCCAGTTACAGTGTACACTCCCCTCACTCTGCCCCCTTCACACTGTGTTCACAGTCACTGTGTAAAGTGTGCTCTCTCTGGATCAGTGTGGGCAGTTACAGTGTACACTCCCCTCACTCTGCCCCCTTCACACTGTGTTCACAGTCACTGTGTAAAGTGTGCTCTCTCTGGATCAGTGTGGGCAGTGTCCAGTTACAGTGTACACTCCCCTCACTCTGCCCCCTTCACACTGTGTTCACAGTCACTGTGTAAAGTGTGCTCTCTCTGGATCAGTGTGGGCAGTGTCCAGTTACAGTGTACACTCCCCTCACTCTGCCCCCTTCACACTGTGTTCACAGTCACCGTGTAAAGTGTGCTCTCTCTGGATCAGTGTGGGCAGTGTCCAGTTACAGTGTACACTCCCCTCACTCTGCCCCCTTCACACTGTGTTCACAGTCACTGTGTAAAGTGTGCTCTCTCTGGATCAGTGTGTCCAGTTACAGTGTACACTCCCCTCACTCTGCCCCCTTCACACTGTGTTCACAGTCACTGTGTAAAGTGTGCTCTCTCTGGATCAGTGTGGGCAGTGTCCAGTTACAGTGTACACTCCCCTCACTCTGCCCCCTTCACACTGTGTTCACAGTCACTGTGTAAAGTGTGCTCTCTCTGGATCAGTGTGGACAGTGTCCAGTTACAGTGTACACTCCCCTCACTCTGCCCCCTTCACACTGTGTTCACAGTCACTGTGTAAAGTGTGCTCTCTCTGGATCAGTGTGGACAGTGTTCAGTTACAGTGTACACTCCCCTCACTCTGCCCCCTTCACACTGTGTTCACAATCACTGTGTAAAGTGTGCTCTCTCTGGATCAGTGTGGGCAGTGTCCAGTTACAGTGTACACTCCCCTCACTCTGCCCCCTTCACACTGTGTTCACAGTCACTGTGTAAAGTGTGCTCTCTCTGGATCAGTGTGGACAGTGTCCAGTTACAGTGTACACTCCACTCACTCTGCCCCCTTCACACTGTGTTCACCGTCACTGTGTAAAGTGTGCTCTCTCTGGATCAGTGTGGGCAGTGTCCAGTTACAGTGTACACTCCGCTCACTCTGCCCCCTTCACACTGTGTTCACAGTCACTGTGTAAACTGTGCTCTCTCTGGATCAGTGTGGGCAGTGTCCAGTTACAGTGTACACTCCCCTCACTCTGCCCCCTTCACACTGTGTTCACAGTCACTGTGTAAAGTGTGCTCTCTCTGGATCAGTGTGTCCAGTTACAGTGTACACTCCCCTCACTCTGCCCCCTTCACACTGTGTTCACAGTCACTGTGTAAAGTGTGCTCTCTCTGGATCAGTGTGGGCAGTGTCCAGTTACAGTGTACACTCCCCTCACTCTGCCCCCTTCACACTGTGTTCACAGTCACTGTGTAAAGTGTGCTCTCTCTGGATCAGTGTGGACAGTGTCCAGTTACAGTGTACACTCCCCTCACTCTGCCCCCTTCACACTGTGTTCACAATCACTGTGTAAAGTGTGCTCTCTCTGGATCAGTGTGGACAGTGTCCAGTTACAGTGTACACTCCCCTCACTCTGCCCCCTTCACACTGTGTTCACAGTCACTGTGTAAAGTGTGCTCTCTCTGGATCAGTGTGGGCAGTGTCCAGTTACTGTGTACACTCCCCTCACTCTGCCCCCTTCACACTGTGTTCACAGTCACTGTGTAAAGTGTGCTCTCTCTGGATCAGTGTGGACAGTGTCCAGTTACAGTGTACACTCCCCTCACTCTGCCCCCTTCACACTGTGCTCACAGTCACTGTGTAAAGTGTGCTCTCTCTGGATCAGTGTGGGCAGTGTCCAGTTACAGTGTACACTCCCCTCACTCTGCCCCCTTCACACTGTGTTCACAGTCACTGTGTAAAGTGTGCTCTCTCTGGATCAGTGTGGGCAGTGTCCAGTTACTGTGTACACTCCCCTCACTCTGCCCCCTTCACACTGTGTTCACAGTCACTGTGTAAAGTGTGCTCTCTCTGGATCAGTGTGGGCAGTGTCCAGTTACAGTGTACACTCCCCTCACTCTGCCCCCTTCACACTGTGTTCACAGTCACTGTGTAAAGTGTGCTCTCTCTGGATCAGTGTGGACAGTGTCCAGTTACAGTGTACACTCCCCTCACTCTGCCCCCTTCACACTGTGTTCACAGTCACTGTGTAAAGTGTGCTCTCTCTGGATCAGTGTGGGCAGTGTCCAGTTACAGTGTACACTCCCCTCACTCTGCCCCCTTCACACTGTGTTCACAGTCACTGTGTAAAGTGTGCTCTCTCTGGATCAGTGTGGGCAGTGTCCAGTTACAGTGTACACTCCCCTCACTCTGCCCCCTTCACACTGTGTTCACAGTCACTGTGTAAAGTGTGCTCTCTCTGGATCAGTGTGGGCAGTGTCCAGTTACAGTGTACACTCCCCTCACTCTGCCCCCTTCACACTGTGTTCACAGTCACTGTGTAAAGTGTGCTCTCTCTGGATCAGTGTGGGCAGTGTCCAGTTACAGTGTACACTCCCCTCACTCTGCCCCCTTCACACTGTGTTCACAGTCACTGTGTAAAGTGTGCTCTCTCTGGATCAGTGTGGGCAGTGTCCAGTTACAGTGTACACTCCCCTCACTCTGCCCCCTTCACACTGTGTTCACAGTCACTGTGTAAAGTGTGCTCTCTCTGGATCAGTGTGGACAGTGTCCAGTTACAGTGTACACTCCCCTCACTCTGCCCCTTCACACTGTGTTCACAGTCACTGTGTAAAGTGTGCTCTCTCTGGATCAGTGTGGGCAGTGTCCAGTTACAGTGTACACTCCCCTCACTCTGCCCCCTTCACACTGTGTTCACAGTCACTGTGTAAAGTGTGCTCTCTCTGGATCAGTGTGGGCAGTGTCCAGTTACAGTGTACACTCCCCTCACTCTGCCCCCTTCACACTGTGTTCACAGGCACTGTGTAAAGTGTGCTCTCTCTGGATCAGTGTGGGCAGTTACAGTGTACACTCCCCTCACTCTGCCCCCTTCACACTGTGTTCACAGTCACTGTGTAAAGTGTGCTCTCTCTGGATCAGTGTGGACAGTGTCCAGTTACAGTGTACACTCCCCTCACTCTGCCCCCTTCACACTGTGTTCACAGTCACTGTGTAAAGTGTGCTCTCTCTGGATCAGTGTGGGCAGTGTCCAGTTACAGTGTACACTCCCCTCACTCTGCCCCCTTCACACTGTGTTCACAGTCACTGTGTAAAGTGTGCTCTCTCTGGATCAGTGTGGACAGTGTCCAGTTACAGTGTACACTCCCCTCACTCTGCCCCCTTCACACTGTGTTCACAGTCACTGTGTAAAGTGTGCTCTCTCTGGATCAGTGTGGGCAGTGTCCAGTTACAGTGTACACTCCCCTCACTCTGCCCCCTTCACACTGTGTTCACAGTCACTGTGTAAAGTGTGCTCTCTCTGGATCAGTGTGTCCAGTTACAGTGTACACTCCCCTCACTCTGCCCCCTTCACACTGTGTTCACAGTCACTGTGTAAAGTGTGCTCTCTCTGGATCAGTGTGGGCAGTGTCCAGTTACAGTGTACACTCCCCTCACTCTGCCCCCTTCACACTGTGTTCACAGTCACTGTGTAAAGTGTGCTCTCTCTGGATCAGTGTGTCCAGTTACAGTGTACACTCCCCTCACTCTGCCCCCTTCACACTGTGTTCACAGGCACTGTGTAAAGTGTGCTCTCTCTGGATCAGTGTGTCCAGTTACAGTGTACACTCCCCTCACTCTGCCCCCTTCACTCTGCTCCCTTTGTCCTCTGTACACGGAATGATGCGATGAACCTGATGCCATCAGCATCTGTAAGATTGAAGCATTTTTCCAGATTGGTGAATGATGTGGACTGGGAACGCCTCCGTTGCCAGGACCGTGCTGATGGTGGCGAATGCACCGATCCGGCCATGTTTGTTGTGAGCTGTGACCATCTCGATGGAGAATGGAAACCCAGTCCGCGTGTGGCACACGTTTATTTTCCGTGTGTCATTGGAGTGACAGTGGCGTGTGTCTCCAGCTAACTTTGACACAGCAAGGGGCATTGTAGACGTGTTTCCAAAAAAACTATGTCTGCTGCAGACACTGCATTGGGTTTTTCAACGCTGTTGGATGAAGTCTGTGCAGGATTTGATTGCGAGTTCAGAAGTGGATTGAAATTGCTCAGTAACCTGGCTGGACAGAGAAGCCAGGCGACCACAGTAGGCTCTTCCACACTTCTTGACCAACCCAAACCTTTCCTTCCCCCGCCCACCCCCAACTTATATTGTTAGCTTTTTTTTTAACCAACCTTTCCTGAAGGCGTGTTACTTTATACGCTTGTCGTCCTGCCAATTCCAGTGAATGCCACGCTAAAGAGGAGGTGTAAACTCTGTGCCAGGAATATCCCGTGGCATCATATTGCCTCGCCTGAGAAGCTGAGAGCTCTGGGCATCATGCCAGTCATGTCTGGGGTTGTATTTCCCATCACTGAAGCCCAGGATTTTGTGTGTCCAATTCAGCACAGCCCAGTCCAAAGATGTGCCGGTTGTAGGTAGATTGCCCTTCGTGTCCAAAAAGGTTAAGTGGGGTTACTGGGTTACGGGGATAGGGTGGAGGTGTGGGCTTAAGTAGGGTGCTCTTTCCAAGGGCCGGTGCAGACTCGATGGGCCGAATGGCCTCCTTCTGCACTGTAAATTCGCTGATAACCACCTGAGCAAGGAGAGTGTTTTTTCCGAGGGAGAAAGATATACTTGCATGTCACAGGGGACATTATAGCTGTACTAATTTGTACCTGGTATTATCACTGCAGAGACCAGGCTACCACAATGGGGAGTGTCCCCTAACGATCGTGCCCTCTGACCCTCCCACTCTGGCATCTTTTGCACTCCTGACCTCTCGGGCCTGACCCCTGTGAACCCCCACTTTCTGCCACAGTGCATCGCGACTCTGACTCGGTGTAGCTCAGTCCCCCTTCAGTTGCCTCTCTGTGGGATCTTGTCAAAGGTCAATTGGAAATCCAGACAGGTCACCCTCCCCTTGACCCACCTTCGAAGAATTTAATGGGATTGCTCCACTGAGTAATGCTCTGCGGACCCAGGTTTCAATCGCCCCACTGCAGATGGTGAAATTTGAATGAAAGTCTGGAATTAACAGTCTAATGACGACCACGAAACCGTTGGCGATCGCTGTAAAAACCCATCTGGTTCACTAATGTCCTTTCGGGAAGGAAATCTGCCGTCCTTACCCGGTCTGGCCCACACGTGACTCCAGACCCCCGGCAATGGGGTTGACTCTTAAGTGCCCCTTTAAGTAGGGATGGGCGGGGTGGCACAGTGCTTAGCACTGCTGCCTCACGGCGCCGAGGTCCCGGGTTCGACCCAGGCCCCGTGCCACTGTCCGTGTGGAGTTTGCACATTCTCCCCGTGTCTGCGTGGGTCTCGCCCCCACAACCCAAAGATGTGCAGTAGGGATGGGCACAGCCCCCCCCCCCCCACACGTCCCATAAACAAATTTAAAAAAAAGAAATCTCCTTCTTAAGAAATGTCACGTAATATCCAACAGAGCTCGCGTGTACACATGTTGAAGCATAAAATACCCTGAACGGTATTGACAAGGTGGATGTTGAACGGGTGGGGGTGCGTCCAGATAAGAGGGGGCACAGTTTTTTTTAAGGTGAGGGGCCTGATAGGACGGAGATGAGGAGAACTCTTTTCTCGGAGAGGGGCGTGCGACCTTCGAACTCTCTGCCTCAGAAGGCGGTGGGAGCGGGGTGGCTGAGATGGGGGAACATGGAACTCCACGCAAACGTATCAGCCGCCATTTTATTGAATGACGGAGGAGTGGGGGGGGGGGCTGAATGGCCGACCTCTGACCCTAGTCGCCGTGTCGATTCGCGCACACTGGGCGCAGCCCTTTCATCGGCAGAAATTGCAAGGTTGACAGCGGGGGTCAGTTAAAGCTGCCCGCATTCCGGGCCTAAGATTCTTTCGGCCTTCCGTCATGGCAGTGCATGTAGTTGTTCAGCTTGACTGGCATTCCTGCTGTTTCCAAAACCCTGGAACTCCGAGGCAACGAGCTGCGTTCCTCTGAAGCCACGTCCGCGGAGGGAGCTGCGTGGTAACGGAAGCTGTCTGACGTGTTTGCTTGTTCACTCGTCTCTCACAAAGAGTGGAATGATTATATTTTACCAGCTGTGCGAGCTGTTAACCCCGGCAGCATTTGGGACGATGGGCATTCGGAAAATTACCCTCTCCGCCACCGGGCCAAATAAAAACGGGTTCGGCATTTTGCTGGTGTCTGGGAAGTTGGGGGGGTCGTTCAATTTCGTTGCCATGGAAATTTTCCTTCAACCACAAATTCATGGCGATACATTTGATGAATTGCGTTAGCATTTCTAAACATGCGATCCTGCCCATTTTCCGCCCTTTCGCCTTATATTTTCGATGATTGACCAGGGTTTTTGATCAGCACTAAACTCCAGCAGAATTGCCGATCCTATTCCACAGGCCCCGCGTGCCTCGCGAGCTGCTTGAGGCAATGCGCAGGCTCCGAAACGAACCCCGAGGCGTCTCATTGCCACTTCCATTGGGAATCTGAACTCCCAACCAACCCGAAGCTGAACTGCAGGAACGTTGGGGCTGACCGATTGGGCTGCTCATCATTTCTTTCCCCACCTGCGGGGCGACGCGGTGGTTAGCACTGCTGCCTCGCGGCGCCGAGGACCCGGGTTCGATCCCGGCCCCGGGTCACTGTCCGTGTGGGGTTTGCACATTCTCCCCCGTGTTGGCGTGGGTCTCGCTCCCACAACCCAAAGAAATGTGCTGGATAGGTGGGATTGGCCGCGATAAATTGCCCCTTAATTGGGGAAGAAAAACTTTGAATTTGAAAATAGAAATTTCCCCCACCTGCAGGACTATCTTTGGGCTTTATTCCCGAACATTCCTTGTGTCCAGAGCTCCATCCGGCAGCGGGGACAGGAGCTATTTAATATTCAGCGGGGGCATTTACGATGGACAATGTGATGAACCCCGCCAGGCCCAGAGGATCGAATGGGGGGGCGACCAGGAATCCCAGTGGAGCTGCTGTGGATAAAACGTGGCGGCCATTTTAATAGCCAAACAGGCGAGGATCGAGCTGGAGTTCAAAGTTGAATTTGAAGAGCCAGACACGAGCAAACCGTCTGTAACGGTCAGGGGATTAAAGCGAAACGAGATTGGTGTGAATTGCTGAGGCACAAGCTTGCATGGCGACCAATAACAGTGAGGTCTGGAGCAGGGACATGGCTCCGATTGTCGATGGAGTTGCTTTCCACAACTCCATGAGTGATTCGATGAGCTTGGGATGTGTCAGGTGCCAGATTAGAGAGATGGGGAAGGGCGGGATGGAATTTCCCAGCAGTGCGACCTCAGTGACCTGACGGTCAGTGGACTTGGTTCAGGGAAGGGTCAGCAGGAATCTTGGAAGTATAATCCCACTTGGCTGCTAATGCAGCCAGCCCCTCCTTCACGGACATTACCCATGAGATCCCGGTTCATCTCCCAGGTCCTGATTGTGACTGCTTTGCCACTTCCCAATCAACGCTGTTCTGTCAATCTCCTTCAACGCGATGCCCCATTGACAACGGTACAGATGATCATTCACCCCTGTGTTGGTAGAGAATCAATGATTGTGAACACCGAATTCGCTGACCAGATCAATGAATGGCAACGCGTTCCTGTGACCACATCAATTAAAACCGGAACCTTGTAGAATGGTCAATTTATTGCCCAAAGATAGACCTGCAGAATTCAACACCTTCCACATCTCCCAATGAAACCGATTGATTTAATGAAGCCTGGCGGTGTCGGAGGTCCCTGATGGTCCACCTCCCCTCTTTCCCCCCCCCCCCCCCCCCCCCCCCACTCCGTGTCATGGTTTAATACAGGTATGGCTTGTGACGATGTGCTCTGTCTGCTTGTCTAGGTTTCACCCCAGTGCAGGACGAGATGCTTTCGCCCGCTTCGCTGCATTATACGATGCCATCGCCGCTTCAAGCTGACCAGTTCTGGAGTGACGTCCCCATCGCACGCGCTGACAACGATTCCCTGATGGAGGTGTCAGAGGTCAACGTTTGGTCCTCGGCGGGGATGCCGCCTCTCGTTATCCCCGAAGACTCCTCCTTGGACTACAGCAAGGCGGATGAATCCCTCCCCGTCGAAGGATTGAGTTCCTTGAACCTCACCGAGGAGGACACGGTGGACTCGGACGCCTTCAATGGCCTGGTCGACTTGCTCGACAGCGAGGGGGCTCAGAGGTCAGAGGGCAAAGCTGGCGTGACAGAAGGCGAGAGTCCGGCCAAGCTGGCCCCGGACCTGAATTCCCAGAATGGCCTTTCTGTCGTTGCAGGGAAAGCAAAGACGCGGGATGGATGGGTGGGATCGCCCGTCCTGCGGAGGAAGACCACCGATTCCAAGTGGCTGGAGCAGAATGTGGACAGGTAAATGGGAAACTGGTTTGGGGCCTACTGAAATGTGCAAGGGAAGTTTCAGCAATGTTTGTAAGGGGGAATGTGCAGCTGAATGCAGTCGAGAGGATTTGGAGGGCGTGTAAACTTGCTGCCAATGATTCCCGCCTCCCGCGACGTTGGTTGGTGTCCCTGTCAAACTGATGGAGCATCCCAGTAAGTGGCAGTGTGAGCATTATCAAGGCCGAGGCAGTTTAAGGAGTGGGCAGCACGGTTGCACAAGTGGCTAGCACTGGCTTCACAGCTCCAGGGTCCCGGGTTCGATTCCCCGCTGGGTCACTGTCTGTGTGGAGTCTGCATGTTCCCCCCGCGTCTGCGTGGGTTTCCTCCGGGTGCTCCGGTTTCCTCCCACAGTCCAAAGACGTGCAGGTTAGGTAGATTGGCCGTGATAAATTGCCCTTGCTGACCAAAAAGGTGAGGAGGGGTCATTGGGTTACGGGGATAGGGTGGAAGTGAGGGCTTAAGTGGGTCCGTGCAGACTCGATGGGCCGAATGGCCTCCTTCTGCACTGTGTGTTCTATGTCGCAGAAGCATCTTCACCAATACATGAATAGGATGGGAACAGACGGGCCCTGGAAGTGTGGATTAGATCGGGCGGGCAGCACGGTCGGCACAGGCTTGGAGGGCCGAATGGCCTGTTCCTGTGCTGTACTGTTGTTTGTTCTTTGAGACAAGTGGCTCGCTGGCTTCCCGAGGCGGGGTGCGGTACGTTGAGTTTCATTCCGTCAGCAAATGGCCTGTTTCGCACACACTACTTCCTTTCATTTCCGTTTCCCCTCCGAGGCAGTTTCACCCCACTCCAGCTCCCCCACTGCCCGCCTGTCGTCCCCGCCTTTGAACCGCTGAGATTTCCCTTCCATTGACCCCCCCTCAGCTTATTTGCCCCCGGAGACCAGAACCCAGCATGACAGAAGATCAATTGTTTGGGGGGGTATCGGTGTAAGTTGGGTGCCCGTGGGTAGAAGCAGCCCCTTTGGTCATCCCGTTGACCGGGATGGAGTGGAAGTGCCCACCCATGGCAAGGCCTAACCTCGATTTGCCCATTTGGTGTTGGAAATTCTCCTCCGCCTGGGCAGGCAAGGAACAAAGAAAAGTACAGCTCAGGAACAGGCCCTTCAAGCCCGTGCCGACCATGCTGCCCAACTAAAAATAAAAACCTTCACTCAGTCCGTATCCCTCTATTTCCTCCCCATTCATGTACCCATCCAGATGCCTATTCAACGTTGCTGATGTGCCTGCTTCCACCACATCCTCTGGCAGCGCGTTCCAGGCACCCACCACTCTCTGCGTGAAACACTTACCCCGCACATCTCCCTTAACCTTTCCCCCTCTCACCTTGAACCTGTGCCCCCTTTGTAATTGACACTTCCCCACCCTTGGAAAAAGCCTCTGACTGTCACCTCTCTGCCTTCTTCGCTCCAGTGAGACGAGCCCGAGCTCCCTCAACCTTTCTTCATAAAACATGCCCTCCAGTCCGGGCAGCATCTTGGTAAATCTCCTCTGCACCCTCTCCAAAGCATCCACGTCCTTCCGAGAAGGAGGCGACCCGAACTGGACACGGTATTCCAAATGCGGCCTAACCAGGGCCTTCTAAAGCTGCAAGATGACTTCCCAACTCCTGTACTCAATGCCCCAATGTTGAGTGGGCAGTGCGTTGAGAATGTTTGCGCTGAAAGTCCCTGGAGCTGGTTTGGCCAACGGAACATGAGGAGGCCAAGACCTGACCTTCTCATCGTAAAGCGGCTCCCTGGCCAACACGGTTGGTCCTGAGCTCCTGACCCGACCCATGGGCCTTGTGACTTTCTTCCAACCTCCAGGAAAAGAGTTAATCGTGTCCCAATTTATCTTTCTTTCCAAGGTCCCAAGCGTTGCCTCACAGTTCCACCGTGACATTTCAGACAGTCCGTGAGGAGAGAGGAAGGGTGCCCGGCTTGGAGGGAACCTCCGGTGCTCCCTCGATCGCCGAGTCCTGGAAGCCCGGCTTTGTCATCTCGCAGAAGGAGGCCTGGGCCGAGGTGCTCGAGCAGCGGCCGGTGGAGAAGCTGCCTCTGGCCGGCAAGCTGGAGACGGGCAGGCTGCGGGTGACCGAGGAGAAGCTGGTGCAGCCGGTGCACGACCTGGCCCAGTTGAAATCGCTGCGTTACTTCGATCTGAAAGATCTGGAGAATCCCCTGGGCTTATCGTCAGCGTCGCGCGGGGCCACGGACCCCAGGAGCAGCTGGATCACTGTGGAAGAGGGAAGCGTGGGCTCCAGTGAGGAGGTGAGGAACTCCTTCCTGGTCTTCGTTTCGGGGGCGGGGGGGGGGGGGGGGGGTGGAATTGGGAGAGGAAACTGTGAAACAAGTCTTGTGCAGAGTCAATATCGAGACGTTTCTGGATGCAATTGACGGCTTGCCGTTCACCGATTGGGCAGGGTAGTGGCGGAGGGGGGAATACGATTGGCTCAATGTTGGCGACATTGAATAGCCCATCAGCACCCATTTTTCTGGCTCATTTGGGCAAAATGCGTCCAGCTCCAAAACCTTTGCGGGATCAGTTTCCCCAGGGAAGGAGGGAGGAGGAATGGGAGGAAAAGGGGAAGGAAACCAAGGAGAAACCTGGTTCCTCCTGATGGAATATTATTACAACCTATTAAGCGAATAACATGGGTGCAATTGTGTGAGGAATTTTAACCCCTTTTCAACACCGGGAGGTGTTCTACAAGGGGGCCTTCTTCAGCGCTGTGGAGTGGCTCTTATTTGTCCAAGGAAATTCCACCCACGTCAATCGCTGGAGTCGACCGTTTTCCACCTTTAGCTTGGGTGACCAAGTTGCCGTAGTCCCAGGTGGCCGTAGGCCGCTTTCCCCTTTGACGGGGGTAGAGCTGACTGGTGGTGGTTTAACCTGAGGGTCACCACACCTCAAGCGGGGCATGGGGGGGGGGGGGGGGGTGAATAACCTCCGCCGCGACGGAGATTGAAGCCCAGGTGTTGGCCTCGCTCTGCGTCACGGACCAGCCGTCCCGCCAACTGGACGGGCGACAGTCGGAGCTGGAGCGAGGTAAATGCAGGGAAGTTACCTCGCTGCCCATTCTTGCCCCGTGTCTGTCAGCTGAAAGCTGAGATCCGCTGCCGTGGAGCCGACCTTGACAGTGAGCGAATGCCCAGCAGCCATTGCTGAGCCTCGTGAAGCAGTCGGAGGGGAATGGCCGGGAGGGGGGACAGGTGACGGTGAGGAGTACAGGCCAGGCATTTTCAAAGTCGGGGTCGCGACCCGCGTGCGGGTGTGGGGAGGGTCGCGGAGCCACCCGTCATGACTGTGCAGATTCGGGCACAAAAGCCGACTTTTAACACTGCCGGCTGCGAGCGGCCTTCAAAATGACGGCCACAACCACATTTTAAAAATGTGGGCGCGCTGCGCATGCGGTCTGCTCATTGGTGCGCACCAATGAGCGGACATGCAAGCTCAGTACACCTGCATTTTTAAAATATGTTCACGGCCGCCATTTTGAAGGCCGCTCGCAGCCGGCAGTGTTAAAAGTCGGCTTTTGTGCCCGAATTTGCGCAACCAGAGACGCAGGAGAAGATTTTATTTTTAATTAAATGTAGTGTTCCTGCCTGAAGGGCTGGCAGAGAACAGGTCACCCCCACCCCTCGAACGTCGACGTCACGGGCTTTGGGCGCGATTGCGATTCCTCCATTTTGTCAGCAGCAAACCAGGTGAGAGAAAATGGTGGGTCGCGAAGGTCGGCCGGCGAGGGTCGCGGAGGTCGGCCGGTTGGTGAAAATGGGTCCCCGGGGAAACAAAGTTTGAAAAGCCCTGGTTGAGACCTTACCCACACAATTCGGCCGCCCGGCACTGGCTGTGAAGCAGGTCAGAGGTCGCTCATCGGCAGGAAGTTGCTTGTTATCCGCTCCGAGCCCAGGTCGGCCAGCTCTGGGCCATTAATAGATTGAGAAAACCAGGCCAAATGAGGAGCTGCCCTCTTCACACCTCAGTGTGAAGGACGGGAACGTGATCCGACTGTCCCAGTCTATAACGCCGTTTCCAAATATAAGCTCAAGCTGGGCCTGCTGGGTAGCTGTCCCCTCCCCCCCCCGCCCCGATCAGCATTCTGACAAGACATCCATGTAGTTCCAAAGGGGAAAAGCGGGCCGCCACGAGTCCTGGCTGAAGAGTGAGATGTGGGGGGGGGGGGGGGATAGACTCGGCAGCGAGGCGCAAGAAGCAAGTGCATGTTCCTGGGGCGTACCAAACGGGCGCAGAATCAACTTGCCCCACAATCTTGGTTCGCCCACTGTGCCCGCCCAGCTTCTGCCCGGTGTGTCCCGGTTCCGGTGACTGGGGGGGGGGGGGGTGGCGAAGACAGTTTAGAGTCAACCACGGCGGCACCGTGGTGAGCACTGCTGCCTCACAGCTCCAGGGTCCCAGGTTCGATTCCCCTCTGGGTCACTGTCTGGGCGGAGTCTGCACGTTCTCCCCCGTGTGTGCGTGGGTTTCCTCCGGGTGCTCCGGTTTCCTCCCACAGTCCAAAGACGTGCAGGTTAGGTGGATTGGCCGTGATAAATTGCCCCTCAAGTGTCCAAATAGGGTTGGGTGGGGCTACTGGGTTACAGGTGGAGGGCTTGGGTAGGGTGCTCTTTCCAAGGGGCCGGTGCAGACTCGATGGGCCGAATGGCACTGTAAATGCTATGAAATCTCTGATCCTCCCCGTGCAGCCCAATTCTCAGGTAGACAGCTTGCAGCGAGCCCTGTACCTGGAAGCTGCTGCTCAGGACACATTGACCAGCCTGTTGAGTGAGCTGCACCGACACCCATGTCGTCACTTAGACGGAACGAATGTATTTTTAGTCCTGTGGGAATCCACCGAGGAACACGTTGACGTTTATAGCGCAGCGACATTAATAGCGTCTGGGTATTTAGGGACAAAAATCTTTATCCATTTGCAAATGAGATAAATCAGGAACATGTGTATGTGGAGCCAACACTCCAGATGGTGAGACCCACTGGACAGGATCTGTTCGGCAGCACATCTGGGCAGCGGGTCAGTCCCATCCCTTGTTCTCCCTGCCTTTCCTGTCCAAACGCTCCACCCGGATTCAGTTTCAGGGGAGGCAAAGGAGTTCGGGAAAATCGCGCTCCCAGCAAAAGACACATTTTTTTTTTTTTTTTCATGAATTTAGAGCACCCAATTCTTTTTTCCAATTAAGGGACAATTTAATGTGGTCAATCCACCTACGCTGCACATCTTTGGGTTGTGGGGGTGAGGCCCACGCAGACACGGGGAGAATGTGCAAACTCCACGCGGACAGTGACCCAGAGCCGGGACGAACCCGGGTCCTCGTTACCTCAGGCGGCGGTGCTAACCCACTGTGTCACCGTGCCGCCCTGCGAGAGACACATTTAAACATGCCATTTCTTCACCGGGTACATCAGGACAGCAGCCAACCTCGGCATGAGGCTTACTGCTGGATAACGGCAGCTCGCCGTCTCTGGGGGAAGAGAGATAGCGCTGGCATGACGCCAGTTGTATTCACCATGTCGAACAAAGATAAGATGCGTGACTGGAGAGAGGGAAACTGGGGAAGGAATCAGTGCACATTTCCCATTGGTCCTGCTTCTCACCACATGACACAACGTGAGCTGGGAAGCTGCATCGCTGTGTGTCACAGTGCGGCCCAATGGAGACTGACTGAAACCTGTGCTCCCTTGGCCCAATTTTCACCCACGCTATATCCAGCCTGCCGTTAAGCCGACACTTGGTTTTTATTCCCCCGTGTATCACCGGGAAGGTGGGGCGGCTGGGGAGAGGGGATTGGTCCGTAATCTATTAAAGAATCTCACCATCACACATTCCACCTCATAATGTTTAAAACGTTATATCCCCCAATGCGCGACAAGGTGCGTGTGTGTGTGTGTGTGTGGGGGGGGGGGGGATGTGGGTCTGTGAGAGACGGGTGACTGTGTGTGTGTGTGTGTGTGAGAGACGGGTGACTGTGTGTGTGTGTGTGTGTGTGTGTGTGTGTGTGAGAGACGGGTGACTGTGTGTGTGTGTGAGACGGGTGACTGTGTGTGTGTGTGTGTGTGTGTGTGAGAGACGGGTGACTGTGTGTGTGTGTGAGACGGGTGACTGTGTGTGTGTGACAGACGGGTAACTGTGGGTGTGAGTGTGTGTGTGTGTGTGAGACGGGTGACTGTGTGTGAGACGGGTGACTGTGTGTGAGACGGGTGACTGTGTGTGAGACGGGTGACTGTGGATGTGTGAGAGATGGGTGACTGTGTGTGTGTGTGAGAGACGGGTGACTGTGTGTGTGTGAGAGACGGGTGACTGTGTGTGTGTGTGTGAGACGTGTGACTGTGGGTGTGTGTGAGACGGGTGACTGTGGGTGTGAGTGTGTGTGTGTGTGTGTGTGTGAGACGGGTGACTGTGTCTTTGTGTGTGTGAGAGAGACGGGTGACTGTGGGTGTGAGTGTGTGTGTGTGTGTGTGAGACGGGTGACTGTGTGTGAGACGGGTGACTGTGGATGTGTGAGAGATGGGTGACTGTGTGTGTGTGTGTGTGTGACGGGTGACTGTGTGTGAGACAGACGGGTGACTGTGGGTGTGTGTGAGAGACGGGTGACTGTGTGTGTATGAGACAGGTGACTGTGGGTGTGTGTGATGGGTGACTGTGTGTGTGTGACAGACGGGTGACTGTGTGTGTGTGAGAGACGGGTGACTGTGTGTGTGTGTGAGACGTGTGACTGTGGGTGTGTGTGAGACGGGTGACTGTGGGTGTGGGTGTGTGTGTGTGTGTGTGTGAGAGAGACGGGTGACTGTGGGTGTGTGAGAGATGGGTGACTGTGTGTGTGTGTGTGTGTGTGACGGGTGACTGTGTGTGAGACAGACGGGTGACTGTGGGTGTGTGTGAGAGACGGGTGACTGTGTGTGTGTGAGACAGGTGACTGTGGGTGTGTGTGATGGGTGACTGTGTGTGTGTGACAGACGTGTGACTGTGGGTGTGTGTGAGACGGGTGACTGTGGGTGTGAGTGTGTGTGTGTGTGTGTGTGTGAGACGGGTGACTGTGTGTGAGACGGGTGACTGTGGGTGTGAGAGATGGGTGACTGTGTGTGTGTGTGTGTGACGGGTGACTGTGTGTGAGACAGACGGGTGACTGTGGGTGTGTGTGAGAGACGGGTGACTGTGTGTGTGTGAGACAGGTGACTGTGGGTGTGTGTGATGGGTGACTGTGGGTGTGTGTGATGGGTGACTGTGTGTGTGACAGACGGGTGACTGTGTGTGTGTGTGAGACGGGTGACTGTGTGTGTGGGTCTGTCTCTCAGTGTGCAGGGATGTGGGGGTTAGGTGGATTGTCCGTGCTGAATTGCCCCTCAGTGAGCTGGGATGTGGGGGTTAGGTGGATTGGCCGTGCTGAATCGCCCCTCAGTGTGCAGGGATGTGGGGGTTAGGTGGATTGTCCGTGCTGAATTGCCCCTCAGTGAGCAGGGATGTGGGGGTTAGGTGGATTGGCCGTGCTGAATTGCCCCTCAGTGTGCAGGGATGTGGGGGTTAGGTGGATTGGCCGTGCTGAATTGCCCCTCAGTGAGCAGGGATGTGGGGGTTAGGTGGATTGGCCGTGCTGAATTGCCCCTCAGTGTGCAGGGATGTGGGGGTTAGGTGGATTGGCCGTGCTGAATTGCCCCTCAGTGTGCAGGGATGTGGGGGTTAGGTGGATTGGCCGTGCTGAATTGCCCCTCAGTGTGCAGGGATGTGGGGGTTAGGTGGATTGGCCGTGCTGAATTGCCCCTCAGTGAGCAGGGATGTGGGGGTTAGGTGGATTGGCCGTGCTGAATTGCCCCTCAGTGTGCAGGGATGTGGGGGTTAGGTGGATTGGCCGTGCTGAATTGCCCCTCAGTGTGCAGGGATGTGGGGGTTAGGTGGATTGTCCGTGCTGAATTGCCCCTCAGTGAGCAGGGATGTGGGGGTTAGGTGGATTGGCCGTGCTGAATTGCCCCTCAGTGTGCAGGGATGTGGGGGTTAGGTGGATTGGCCGTGCTGAATTGCCCCTCAGTGAGCAGGGATGTGGGGGTTAGGTGGATTGGCCGTGCTGAATTGCCCCTCAGTGTGCAGGGATGTGGGGTTAGGTGGATTGGCCGTGCTGAATTGCCCCTCAGTGAGCAGGGATGTGGGGGTTAGGTGGATTGGCCGTGCTGAATTGCCCCTCAGTGAGCAGGGATGTGCGGTTAGGTGGATTGGCCGTGCTGAATTGCCCCTCAGTGAGCAGGGATGTGGGGGTTAGGTGGATTGGCCGTGCTGAATTGCCCCTCAGTGAGCAGGGATGTGGGGGTTAGGTGGATTGGCCGTGCTGAATTGCCCCTCCGTGTGCAGGGATGTGGGGGTTAGGTGGATTGACCGTGCTGAATCGCCCCTCAGTGTGCAGGGATGTGGGGGTTAGGTGGATTGGCCGTGCTGAATTACCCCTCAGTGTGCAGGGATGTGGGGGTTAGGTGGATTGGCCGTGCTGAATTGCCCCTCAGTGTGCAGGGATGTGGGGGTTAGGTGGATTGGCCGTGCTGAATTGCCCCTCCGTGTGCAGGGATGTGGGGGTTAGGTGGATTGGCCGTGCTGAATTGCCCCTCAGTGTGCAGGGATGTGGGGGTTAGGTGGATTGGCCGTGCTGAATTACCCCTCAGTGAGCAGGGATGTGGGGGTTAGGTGGATTGTCCGTGCTGAATTGCCCCTCAGTGTGCAGGGATGTGGGGGTTAGGTGGATTGGCCGTGCTGAATTGCCCCTCAGTGAGCAGGGATATGGGGGTTAGGTGGATTGTCCGTGCCGAATTGCCCCTCCGTGAGCAGGGATGTGGGGGTTAGGTGGATTGTCCGTGCTGAATTGCCCCTCAGTGTGCAGGGATGTGGGGGTTAGGTGGATTGTCCGTGCTGAATTGCCCCTCAGTGAGCAGGGATGTGGGGGTTAGGTGGATTGTCCGTGCTGAATTGCCCCTCAGTGAGCAGGGATGTGGGGGTTAGGTGGATTGGCCGTGCTGAATTACCCCTCAGTGTGCAGGGATGTGGGGGTTAGGTGGATTGACCGTGCTGAATCGCCCCTCAGTGTGCAGGGATGTGGGGGTTAGTTGTGGATTGGCCGTGCTGAATTGCCCCTCAGTGTGCAGGGATGTGGGGGTTAGGTGGATTGGCCGTGCTGAATTACCCCTCAGTGAGCAGGGATGTGGGGGTTAGGTGGATTGGCCGTGCTGAATTGCCCCTCAGTGAGCAGGGATGTGGGGGTTAGGTGGATTGACCGTGCTGAATCGCCCCTCAGTGTGCAGGGATGTGGGGGTTAGGTGGATTGTCCGTGCTGAATTGCCCCTCAGTGAGCAGGGATGTGGGGGTTAGGTGGATTGTCCATGCTGAATTGCCCCTCAGTGTGCAGGGATGTGGGGGTTAGGTGGATTGGCCGTGCTGAACTACCCCTCAGTGTGCAGGGATGTGGGGGTTAGGTGGATTGGCCGTGCTGAATTGCCCCTCAGTGTGCAGGGATGTGGGGGTTAGGTGGATTGGCCGTGCTGAATTGCCCCTCAGTGAGCAGGGATGTGGGTGTTAGGTGGATTGTCCGTGCTGAATTGCCCCTCAGTGTGCAGGGATGTGGGGGTTAGGTGGATTGGCCGTGCTGAATTGCCCCTCAGTGAGCAGGGATATGGGGGTTAGGTGGATTGGCCGTGCTGAATTGCCCCTCAGTGTGCAGGGATGTGGGGGTTAGGTGGATTGGCCGTGCTGAATTGCCCCTCAGTGAGCTGGGATGTGGGGGTTAGGTGGATTGGCCGTGCTGAATTGCCCCTCAGTGTGCAGGGATGTGGGGGTTAGGTGGATTGTCCGTGCTGAATTGCCCCTCAGTGAGCAGGGATGTGGGGGTTAGGAGGATTGGCCGTGCTGAATTACCCCTCAGTGTGCAGGGATGTGGGGGTTAGGTGGATTGGCCGTGCTGAATTGCCCCTCAGTGTGCAGGGATGTGGGGGTTAGGTGGATTGGCCGTGCTGAATTGCCCCTCAGTGTGCAGGGATGTGGGGGTTAGGTGGATTGGCCGTGCTGAATTGCCCCTCAGTGAGCAGGGATATGGGGGTTAGGTGGATTGGCCGTGCTGAATTGCCCCTCAGTGTGCAGGGATGTGGGGGTTAGGTGGATTGGCCGTGCTGAATTGCCCCTCAGTGAGCAGGGATATGGGGGTTAGGTGGATTGTCCGTGCTGAATTGCCCCTCAGTGTGCAGGGATGTGGGGGTTAGGAGGATTGGCCGTGCTGAATTGCCCCTCAGTGAGCAGGGATGTGGGGGTTAGGTGGATTGGCCGTGCTGAATTGCCCCTCAGTGAGCAGGGATGTGGGGGTTAGGTGGATTGGCCGTGCTGAATTGCCCCTCAGTGTGCAGGGATGTGGGGGTTAGGTGGATTGGCCGTGCTGAATTGCCCCTCAGTGTGCAGGGATGTGGGGGTTAGGTGGATTGGTCGTGCTGAATTGCCCCTCAGTGTGCAGGGATGTGGGGGTTAGGTGGATTGGCCGTGCTGAATTGCCCCTCAGTGTGCAGGGATGTGGGGGTTAGGTGGATTGTCCGTGCTGAATTGCCCCTCAGTGAGCTGGGATGTGGGGGTTAGGTGGATTGGCCGTGCTGAATTGCCCCTCAGTGTGCAGGGATGTGGGGGTGAGGTGGATTGTCCGTGCTGAATTGCCCCTCAGTGTGCAGGGATGTGGGGGTTAGGTGGATTGGCCGTGCTGAATTACCCCTCAGTGAGCAGGGATGTGGGGGTTAGGTGGATTGGCCGTGCTGAATTGCCCCTCAGTGTGCAGGGATGTGGGGGTTAGGTGGATTGTCCGTGCTGAATTGCCCCTCAGTGAGCAGGGATGTGGGGGTTAGGTGGATTGTCCGTGCTGAATTGCCCCTCAGTGTGCAGGGATGTGGGGTTTAGGTGGATTGGCCGTGCTGAATCGCCCCTCAGTGAGCAGGGATGTGGGGGTTAGGTGGATTGGCCGTGCTGAATTGCCCCTCAGTGAGCAGGGATGTGGGGGTTAGGTGGATTGGCCGTGCTGAATTGCCCCTCAGTGAGCAGGGATGTGGGGGTTAGGTGGATTGGCCGTGCTGAATTGCCCCTCAGTGAGCAGGGATGTGGGGGTTAGGTGGATTGTCCGTGCTGAATTGCCCCTCAGTGAGCAGGGATGTGGGGGTTAGGTGGATTGGCCGTGCTGAATCACCCCTCAGTGAGCAGGGATGTGGGGGTTAGGTGGATTGGCCGTGCTGAATCACCCCTCAGTGAGCAGGGATGTGGGGGTTAGGTGGATTGGCCGTGCTGAATTGCCCCTCAGTGTGCAGGGATGTGGGGGTTTGGTGGATTGGCCGTGCTGAATTGCCCCTCAGTGAGCAGGGATGTGGGGGTTAGGTGGATTGGCCGTGCTGAATTGCCCCTCAGTGTGCAGGGATGTGGGGGTTAGGTGGATTGGCCGTGCTGAATCGCCCCTCAGTGAGCAGGGATGTGGGGGTTAGGTTGCGGGATTTAAGCGATCTCTTTGAACAAGCTTGCGGCTGCCTGTTCGAATGTTTCCATCCGCAGCTTGGTGACGGCCCTCCTGTGGAAACACCTTCTGGCGGTTTACCAGGCTGACGGTGCTACGCAAATGCAAGTTGTTGTCGCTAAAGCGGAACATTATACCCCCCCCCCCCCCCCCGCCACCGAGCGTCCCCTGTGCTGTCTGGAGGGCTCCTTCCTCTCAGTCCGGCTGAAGGCCGCTCAGCAGTTGTTACCGGGTGTCGGATGTCCTGGGAATATTTCCCATGTGCTGACGGTGGGGCGGGGGGGGTGGAGTGATCGGGGAAGGGTCAGGTGCCGGAGCCAACAGTGCGGGAGCACCTCCGATTACCCTGCGCAGCTGTGTCCGAGCTGTCTTCAGTCGCCATGCGGAGACAGGATGCTGACACTGCTCAGCGAGTTCCTCATCAGCCTGGTGCTGCTTGGCTTCTTTCTAGTCAGCTGTCAAAATGTCTTTCAAATCGTCTCGGGCACTGTGCAATTTGTGCTGAAATATATCCACCAGGAGTTGGACAAGGAGTTGGGAGAGAGCGAGGCCAGTTCCGACGATGAGGAGATTGTCACCACCAGGATCACCCGGCGGAGGCTGATCGTCAAGGTAGTGTCTGGGGTGCAGAGGCCCCTGCCTGGTTCCTCCGCTTCTTAAATGCCCTGCACGGGTTTGAGACTCTGCCCTGCTGTTCACCCTGTGTGTACTCGGGGCCGATCTGCTAATTCAAGCCGGTCTTTATATAGCCTGCTGTGTGTGTGTGTGTTAGCTGGACTGCATGTCAGTGGAAAGGTATGTGTGCAGACTTCAACCCCTGCGGATCATCAGCAACGGCCTGTGTGGTTTGGAGAGGCAGCACTAACTAACGGGTGATTTTGTGCATGTGGGGGGGAAGCTGCTTCCATTGTCCGTGTGTTGTTGCTGGCACCAAAGTCACGCCTTCACGGTCAAAGATACACGTAGAATGTCTGTGCGGAGTCTGCGTGTTCTCCCCCGTGTCTGCGTGGGTTTCCTCCGGGTGCTCCGGTTTCCTCCCACAGTCCAAAGCTGTGCGGGTCAGGTGGATTGGCCATGATCAATTGCCCTCGGTGTCGAAAAGGTTAAGTAGGGTTGCTGAGTTATGGGGATAGGGTGGAGGTGTGGGCTTAAGTGGGGTGCTCGTTCCAAGGGCCGGTGCGGACTTGATGGGCCGACTGGCTTCCTTCTCCGCTGTAAATTCTCTCGTACCTCAAGGACCCCAAACGTGAAGGTTCTCCCAGATCCTGCGCTACCTCCTGCTGGAGGAAGTGTGAAGGCCACATCTGTGGGGTTTGGGGATTGAAAGCTAACCTGGAGAGGGACCGGTTAGCAGGCTGCGGGTTCACCATGACAACGGTTCCACTGGAGAGAGAGCGAGAGAGGGGGGGGTCTCCGAGTGCATGAGCATGGCTGTTGGTTTGTGGTGTTTCAAATTCATGTTAACTGAGTGCCGACCCTGAACTTTGCTTTCACTGCGATTTGCAAGACGCTCTGAACAGGGACAGCGAGGTCAACAATTACCCTCTTCAGGCAGCGAGTGGACATTGGACAATATGGCAGGCTGATTGGAGGGTTAACATTGTGCTCAAGACAAAGCTGCTTCCGACTGATACTGCGGTTATGGTGTAAATGTACAGAGTGCCTCACACACCCATTGATAGAAACGCTCCCTGGTACAGGGCGACACAGTGGTTAGCACTGCTGCCTCACAGCGCCAGGGTCCCGGGTTCGATTCCCAGCTTGGGGCCGCTGTCTGTGCGGAGTCTGCACGTTCCCCCGTGTCTGCGTGGGTTTCCTCCGGGTGCTCCGGCTTCCTCCCACAAGTCCAAAGATGTGCGGGTTAAGTGGATTGGCCGTGATAAATTGTCCCTTAGTGTCCAAAGATGTGCGGGTTAAGTGGATTAGCCATGCTAAATTGCCCCTTAGTGTCTAAAGATGTGCAGGTTAGGTGGATTGGCCATGCTAAATTGCCTTAGTGTCTAAAGATGTGCAGGTTAGGTGGGTTGGCCATGCTAAATTGCCCCTTAGTGTCTAAAGATGAGCAGGTTAGGTGGATTGGCCATGCTAAATTGCCTTAGTGTCTAAAGATGTGCAGGTTAGGTGGGGTTGGTAATGACGGGGATAGGGCAGGGGAGTCGGCTCTTGCACGGGTCAGTGCAGACTCGATGGGTCGAATGGCCTCCTCCTACACAGTAGGAATTCTATTCCAGGGATTTATGTCGGAGTAATAGGAATGAGCAGGAGAGGTAAAGCATGGATATTCCTGTGCCTGGATTGGGTGAGTGGCATTGGGAGCTTTGTGTTGTACTCATGCACAGGATTCCGACTTGAAGAGTTTGGGAAACTACAAACCCGGAGGCATGTCTATCTAACGGGCAAAAAGGCTGCCCTCATGCAACGTGCAAATGGTTTTTGCAATTGTTGTCACAACAGCACGGTGGTTAGCACTGTGACTTCTCCGCTCCAGGGTCCCAGGTTCGATTCCCGGCTTGGGTCACTGTCTGTGCGGAGTCTGCACGTTCTCCCCCGTGTCTGCGTGGGATCCCTCCGGGTGCTCCGGTTTCCTCCCACAGCCCAAAGATGTGCGGGTTGGGTGGACTGGCTGTGCTAAATTGCCATTAGTGTCCAAAAAGGTTAATTGGGGTTACTGGGTTAAGGGGGATGGGATGGAGGAGGTGTGCGCTTGAGTGGGGTGCTCTTTCCAAGGGCCGGTGCAGACTCGATGGACCGAATGGCCTCCTTCTGCACTGTAAATTCCATGATTCAACTCGCATCTGTCAGCAGGGATCTCCTCGCCAGGTCCCAAGGCAAACCAATCGCTCAGTTCTTGTTCTGGGTTTTTGCATGATTGTGATTTGCATTTCTAAGAAGCTGAGCGGGGAATGCAGTCTCTGGTTTGGTTAGTGAAGTGTGGAGTTACTGTTTTGCATTATCGCCGGGAATGAACACTGGAAAGTGCAAAGACTTTGAGATGTGGGAAGAGAGCAGGGCAGTGTGAGTAATTTTGGGTGGTAGTTGCAAAGACACAGAGGTCTCCTTTATTCCGATCCCGGACTAAACCCCAACAGTCGCTCGGATGCCAGACACAAAGCCCACTATTAATTTGTAAGATTGTGAGGAAAGAATACTTCACTCCAGGCGTGATTCCAATCGCAATTAGGGGTGGGGTATGTTAAAAGAAACTTTATTGTTCACGAATACTTCAAACTTTAACATCACAAAGAAAAACAACCTTTAGTTACCGGTTAAGCAATGTG
Source organism: Scyliorhinus torazame (assembly GCF_047496885.1). NCBI lineage: Eukaryota > Metazoa > Chordata > Chondrichthyes > Carcharhiniformes > Scyliorhinidae > Scyliorhinus > Scyliorhinus torazame. The sequence goes on from NC_092726.1 coordinate 21,735,412, forward strand.
TTAAACGTAGTAGCGCAGTGGTTAGCACAGTTGCTTCACAGCTCGAGGATCCCGGGTTCAATTCCGGCCTTGGGTGACTGTCTGTGCGGAGTCTACGCGTTTTCTCCGTGTCTGCGTGGGTTTCCTCCTGGTGCTCCGGTTTCCTCCCACAGTCCAAAGATGTGCAGGTTAGGTGGATTGGCCATGATAAATTGCCCCTTCGTGTCCACAAAAGGTTGGGTGGGGTTACGGGGACAGGGTGGACGTGTAGGCTTAGGTAGGGTGCTCTTACCAAGGGCCGGTGCAGACACGATGGGCCGAATAGCCTCCTTCTGCTCTAAATTCTAAATTCTATCATTCTATGAACAGAACAATGAAACGCTCCTATCTGCTATCTTTTATTTCCACTCAAACAAAACCCATCTCGAGTCACAATCCACATTTAAATACAGTTAGCAGATCAAGGAGTACTTGCTGCAAAGAGATGACTTGGATAAACCACTTTGAGAGAGAAATCCTGCAGGAAACAACTTGCAGATTCTTGCCTGTGCTAAACGACTGTTTAAACTGCCAGCTTTTCTGGAACGTTCTATTTGCAGGCAAAAATCTTTTTCAACAAAACTGCTGGGAGTGTAGCTGCTAGTCTATTGGCAGACGGATCGAAACTCAACTCCAATTCCAAAACTGTTTAGCCCCGGCTCCTCCCATTAACTACATAATTTTACTTCGCGGGTTACCTACAGATTGCCAAATTCAACTTCAGTGTCGCTGAAAACATTACACAGGCAGTCGAAGCTTTTCACATTGCATTTCTCAGGACGGATGCAAGAATGCCAAATTTCAAAGGGAGTCACAATTAATGGATGGAGCCCACAAAGATGCGTAAGGAAATTCTTCCATGAATAATGCGCTATTTCAGTGCTGGGTCGTCTCAAACAACACTTTGGAGAGAGTACAGAAAAGGTTCACCAGGATGCTGCCTGGTATGGAGGGGATTAACTATGAGGAGAGATTGAATGAACTGGGATTGTTCTCCCGAGAGAGACGGAGGCTGAGGGGGCGATCTGATAGAAGTTTATAAAATTATGAGGGCACGAGGGGACATAGCTTTAAATTGAGGGGAGATAGATATAGGACAGATGTCAGAGGTAGGATCTTTACTCAGAGAGTAGTAAGGGCGTGGAATGCCCTGCCTGCAACAGTAGTGGACTCGCCAACACTAAGGGTATTCAAATGGTCATTGGATAGACATATGGACAATAAGGGAATAGTGTAGATGGGCTTTCGAGTGGTTTCACAGGTCGGGGCAACATCGAGGGCCGAAGGGCCTGTACTGCGCTGTAATGTTCTATGTTCTATGTATAGGTAGGGTGAACAGTTGGAGGCTTTTTCCCAGGGGAAAAATTACAAGGGGGCACAAGTTCAAGGTGAGGGGCGGATAGGTTCAGTGGAGATGTGCGGGGGAGGTTTTTTTACACAGAGGGTGGTGGTGGCCTGGAATGCGCTGCCAAATGAGGCGGTTGAGGCAGATACGTTAGCGACCTTTCAGACCTATCTGGATAGACACATGAACAGACGGGGTAGAGAAGGATACAAGCGGTTGGTTTAGATAGGACACGTGATCGGTGCAGGCTTGGACGGCCGAAGGGTCTGTTCCTGTGCTGTCTTGTTCTTTGTTCCCTTTGGATGTTTTCAATAGGCAGAGTACTGACAGAGTGCTCCACCAATCGGTGCTCACAAAACTCAGAACATCATGTCTCACGTTGGACCTGATTCAGCAATTGGGCAACACTTGCTGAGCAATCCCGAGTGTGCTGAGAACTGCACAATCAAACAATTTAAGATCATCAGTCGGGCTCACGGAACAGCTTGCTGGACTCTACATATATTCGTAGGCGGGTTCCTGGTCTCTGCAGGCAAAAGGGACATGACCAGGCAATGAGCCTTTTTTAAACAGGCAAAAGCCTGGGGCAGCAACAGTCCCCTGTTGCATTTGGCATGGAAGCCCCATAACCAATCACAGTCCGCTGGCCAACCAATCGGCACCCTCTTCTCATGAGGTATAAATTGTTCCCTTTGAAATTTGGTATTCTGGGGCGAAATTCTCCCCCAACGGCGCGATGTCCGCCGACTGGCGCCAAAAACGGTGCCAATCAGACGGGCATCGCGCCAGCCCAAAGGTGCGGAATGCTCCGCATCTTTGGCGGCCTCGCCCCAACATTGAGGGGCTAGGCCGATGCCGGAGGGATTTCCGCCCCGCCAGCTGGCGGAAATGGCGTTTGTTGCCCCGCCAGCTGGCGCGGAAATGCGGCGCATGGGCGGGAGCGTCAGCGGCCGCTGACAGTTTCCCGCGCATGCGCAGTGGGGAGAGTCTCTTCCGCCTCCGCCACGGTGGAGACCGTAGCGGAGGCGGAAGGGAAAGAGTGCCCCCACGGCACAGGCCGGCCCGCGGATCGGTGGGCCCCGATCGCGGGCCAGGCCACCGTGGGGGCACCCCCCGGGGTCAGATCGCCCCACGCCCCCCCCCCCCCCCAGGACCCCGGAGCCCGCCCACGCCGCCTGGTCCCGCCGGTAAATACCAGGTTTGATTTACGCCGGCGGGACAGGCAATTTCTGGGCGGGACTTCGGCCCATCCGGGCCGGAGAATTGAGCGGGGGGTCCCGCCAACCGGCGCGGCCCGATTCCCGCCCCCGTCCAATCTCCGGTACCGGAGACTTCGGCGGGGGCGGGGGCGGGATTCACGGCGGCCAACGGCCATTCTCCGACCCGGCGGGGGGGTCGGAGAATGACGCCCCTGGTGTCTGTCCTGGTGAAAAGCTTCAATCGCGTGTCTCTTTTTTTTCAAGCAATGCTCAAATTCGGGGATACCCACTGACTAAATTTAATGTTGTTTGGTTTGTGCAGCCATAGACCGACTGTTAAAATTGGTGGGCGATGTGAAGATGGACTAAAGATTAGACATTGGGGAACCAAATTGTAGGATTCTCCAATCAGGCAGGTACCCTAGAGTGGCCCATATTATCACCATTAATAGTTGTGCCACCTTCCCCGAGATTGATGAGTGACAACATACATTTGATCGATGAGGGCGGCATGGTGGCGCAGTGGTTAGCACTGCCGTCTCACGGCACCGAGGTCCCAGGTTCGATCCCGGCTCTGGGACACTGTCCATGTGGAGTTTGCACATTCTCCCCGTGTTTGCGTGGGTTTCACCCCCACAACCCAAAGATGTGCAGGCGAGGTGGATTGGCCGCGCTAAATTGCCCCTTCATTGGAAAAAATGAATTGGGTACTCGACATTTTAAAAAGAAAAAAAAAGAGATATTCGATCAGCTTTGCAGCGCAGGAGAAAGAGATGCGAGGGAAGAGATTAGGTGGGACAGAGAGATGAATCCGTAGCTGATTCAAGTGTTACAATTGCTGCTTTTACCAGCCGCTCGCTGCTCTGTCGCAGGCTGAATTGTCTTTTCTCCTCACCAGCACAGACGCACGCCATTCGCCCGGGATTAAAACGAGGGGCAAGGTCTGTGAGTTGCAAACGAGAACTGGTGCATCTGGACCGTCCGAAACGGTCTCCCGGTAACACAGCCATCAAGCGGGTGTTATGTGCGACACAGCGCTGCAGTGGCCAGATTGGGAATGGCGTTGCGACTGAACGACTGCCAAAGCTGTGTGCTTTTGACCTTGAACCTCGAGAGAGTATTGCCTGGTCGTCTTGTGGACATCAGCGGGGCGGTGGGAAGAGAGAGAGATATGGGCGGGGCGGAGTTCAGAGTTTAAGATGAGGGCGGCACAGTAATTAGCACTGCTGCCTCACAGCTCCAGGGTCCCGGGTTCGATTCCCGGGTTGGGTCGCTGTCTGTGCGGAGTCTGCACGTCCTCCCCCGTGTGTGCGTGGGTTTCCTCCGGGTGCTCCGGTTTCCCCCCCACAGTCCAAAGACGGGCAGGTTAGGTGGATTGGCCGCGATAAATTGCCCCTTAAGTGTCCAAAAGGTTAGGCCGGGTTACGGGGCTAGGGTGGGAGGTGTGGGCTTGGGTGGGGTGCTCTTGCCAAGGGCCGGCGCAGACTCGATGGGCCGAATGGCCTCCTTCGGCACTGTAGATTCTCTGATTAGCGTCCGACTGATCCGTCTTTGGTTCCGACACACAGGGAGAAGAAGCAAAGAACATTCCGGGTGAATCAGTGACGGAAGAGCAGTTTGTGGATGAAGATGGCAACCTGGTCACGAAGAAGGTAATGGCGCTGTGGAATATTGGGGCAGGGTGCACTCAAGCGGGCGTCATGTCCTGTGGGGAATGGAAGGAGTTTGCAAACGCCAAGCGCTGTGTTTACTGATGGAAGGGCCGGCTGACATTTCAGTCGATTATCTTGCTGCAAAGATTGACGTCCTTGGATCACACGAGTGGCACTTTGACATCAGGGACGGTCCCTGCGCCGAAACGAAAGGGCAAGCCCCAAGATTTTATTTGGAAGTATTTGTATTCAACACATTTTCAACAGTTTTACCATTCACAACAACCTCAATCCCCCCACTCCCCCTCCCCTCCGCCACGCTAAGGCACAGGATGGAGAAGCTGACCTCCACCCCAACAGGACCCGCCCGAGGAGCGATCACCTGTACGTGGTTCGCAGGGCCCCTCCCCCATCGCTCAGAGATATCCTCTACCCCCCCGCTGGAACAGCTGGCTCATCCTAGACTTGGTCCGGTGTGCCCTGTACACCACCTTCAGCTGTATCAGCCCCAGCCTCGCGCACCAACTCGAGGCGGTCGCCCTCCTCAGCATCTCGCATCACAATCCCTCCTCCAGCTCTTCCTCCCACTTTGCCTTAACCCCCTCCGCCCCGTCTTCCTCCAAAATCCTCCTGTAAATCACCCAAACAACCCCCCCCCCCACCCCAACCTCCCGCTGGCAGCGCCTCCTCCAGCAGCAAGGAGGCCGGCGCTATCGACAAGGTTGGGGAGACCTTCCTGGCAGAATCCCGCATCTGTATGTTCCTGAAACATCTCGCCCAACTCCTCCAAACTTGCACGCCGCCCTCCCAGAAACGGATCCTTCATTTCCTTGATCCCCCCCCTCTCTTCCCGTCCCCGGAACCTTCCATCCATCCTGCCCGGGCTCGAGCCCATGATTCCCCCTCATCAGCATCACCCCCCGACCCCGCTCCCAACCGAAAATGCTGCCTCCAGATCTTCAATGTGGCCACCGCCACCAGCCTCAACGAGTACTTCCCTGGGGGCCATCGGAGTGGCACCGTTGGCAGCGCCCAGAACCGTGTCCTCTTGCAAGAGCCCGGCCCCATCCTCGCCCACAAATCCCCCCGCCCGCCACTCCTCTCACTCCTCGAACCCTCTCTGCATTTGCCGCCCAATAATATACATCAACTTTGGTCGGCCTAATCGAGGCCTAACCGAGGCCTCCCCTTGTGCAGCATCACCTGACTAATAACAGCTGCCTTCCCCCGCCCAAACAAACAAGGTGGTCACGCCCTTAAAAAAGAGGCCTTCAGCAAAATGACCGGCAGGACCAGGAATGGTGGCGAAACATTTACCTTTACTGTCTGTACCCGGGCCAGCCAACGACAGAGGGAGATTGGGGAGAGCTGAAGTTGACGTTCATCCTTCCAGTCAAAAGACATGGGGTGGGGGAGGGCGGGGGAGGGGGAGGGGGGGGGTGTGGGGACATCAATCTGGAACTTCTCTCTTGAGGTGATGGTCGCTGAGCACGCCACCAGATTGGCTGTTGTTCAATTCAGGATTGCCACAGGGTGAGCTTAGTGGGGGTTATCTCTGTGTTAGGGTGACTGACGGGTGGGAATCTGTCAGTGGGTGGGACCCTGGGAAGGTGACCTCAGAGTGGCGTTCACGCAGCAGGATTTTCTTTCCTCACTTCGGGGATGTGGGCATTGCTGGCTGACTGGGCCCAGCATTTCCTGCCCGTCCCGAATTGCCTCAAACCGAGTGTCTCGCTCGGCCATTTCAAAGAGGGCGGTTAAGAGCCAACCGCATCGGCTGTAGGCCTGGAGTCGCGGTGTAGGCCGGGTTTCTTTCCCCGGAGGGACATTCGATGATGTCTTTGAGCGAGCGTGCCGAAGGAACAACGTTGAATCGGCCGACTGCCAGACCTTTCCCTCGAGTTTCCACTTTGCTGGCACTGGGCCTCGCTGACGCCCTTGTAGGTTGGGCTGGCCCGCTGGAAGGAGGAGCGAATGCTGAGAGCCAGGACCAGTCCGGAATGGCCCTTGGCGGCGCGCTGGGCGCACCGGGAGGAACCGCTTGAACCTTGGAGTTTCCCGGCTCGATCCCATCGCCGGAGGAAGCAGCGAATTGGTCGGCCCGCTTCCCTTGGGAGAAGCAGGGGAAATCTATCACCGGAGAAGCAATAGAACTTGGAGAGGAACAGAAAGCAGAGCTGCCTGCCCTTCATCCCATTGACACCAATGGAGCTGAATATCCCGGGAAGTGACTCCGTAAACCTGGAGTCAAAGAAGTAATAATAATCGCTTATTGTCACAAGTAGGCTTCAAATGAAGTTACCGTGAAAAGCCCCTAGTCGCCACATTCCGGCGCCTGTTTGGGGAGGCCGGTATGGGAATTGAACCCGTGCTGCTGGCCTTGTTCTGCATTACAAGCCAGCTATTTAGCCCACTGTGCTAAACCAGCCCAAGTCTAGACCCGCTTTCTGGTTAGAGTTGCCATCGGAGCTTAACACACCTTCACCTCCAGAATCCCCCTCCTACCTACCGGTGCCCGATCCCCTGACCTCACACCATCCCTCCTGCAGACCTGAGCAAGATGCCACCCCCCATGTGATGGCCGGCCAAGTGGAATAGCACCGGACCGACTCGTTACAGGTGAAATCCTCGGGGAAATTTGCAGAATGAATGTTGATGGAGAATTGGCCGAGGCTCCTGATGTGATTCAGAATTCCGCTTCAGACCTCCGGAGGCCAAGTGGGCGGCGAAAGGCCACATCCCCTTTGCGTGATGTGTGAAACTCTGCGTTTGGTGTACTCCCAGTCGGCTGGTTGGCATTGGGCGAGGATGTTTCGGTTGAAGACCCATTCCCCCCCCCCCCGCCCCCCCCCAACCCCTCCGCGGAATTTCATACAGCTTCCTGAATGAGCACGAGCGGGCAACACTATTGGCCGTCAGCTCCCACTGGGAGCTAGCTCCCAGGAGAAAGGCCCAACTCTTGATACGGAACTGGAGTTTCAGATCGAGACCCTCCTCCACCTTGGCCACCTCAGAGGCTGTTCGGCAATTTAGGTGTTTATAGTCAGAATATATATCGATATATTGTCGTGGAAATAAGATAGTCAGATGCTTCAAGCTTCATTTCAGCTAATTTATTTGGACAAGTCGTGGAGGGGCTGAAATGGTCAGAAGGTCACTCCAAAAACCCCCACCTTACAATACTAAGAGCGTATAATTATACCATCAGTAAAGAAGCTCGAGAACAAAATCAAGCTTCCGCGGGCCATGTTTATGCCAAACAAACTTTGGGAAGTTCTTCAAAAGTTATCTGGAATGTTTTCTGTCTTTGGCCGAAACCAATTTCAAGCAGATTGTCAGCAGAAAAAGGCATTGTTTACATTATTCGACCATCCAAGAGTTTGGGCAGAAATCAGGAAAATCTAGCCAAGTATCCCATCATGCTTTTAGCAAGTGCCTTTTCTTTTAAAATATAGCCAAGCAATTAGATATCAATGAATGCCCTTGAACGGGCGACTAATCCGCACATTAAATTCCCTTCTACATCTATAGAGAGCGAGGAGGAGAAACCAGAAGAAATGTAATCACCTGCCACATTTTCCCACAGATTGTTCGGAAGGTGGTTCGAAGGATTACCCCGGCTGAGGGCAAGGAGGAGACGGTGGAGGTATTACAGAAAGAACCATCCGGCTCAGAGCATCAGGCAGATAACTTCTCAAAGTACAGTATGTTGACGAGAGACGCCGCAAACAGTAAGGTAAAGATGTCCTGTACACGCGGAGCCAAAGGGTGTGTGTGTGTGTGTGTTAACATCAGTCAGAATGTGCCCCGTTTATTGGAGGTGCCCGCTGTCCTGACCAAACCCCCTCTCACACCGCTGGTCACCTCTTGGTGCTGGCAATGTAGCATCCCGTTTGGAGTGACAACTCCGGGACACACTGGGATTAAACCTCCAATGCCTCCGTCTCCGACAGACAGCAGGAGGGGGGGGGGGACCGAGCCTGCCCAATTCGAGAAGGATCGGGCCGAGTTTCCCAGCTTTGCGAAAGGGAAAATGGGTTGCAGACGATTTGCCGAATAAGTCGACCACCTTTGTCATATCGGACATTGTGAATGCTGTCCGCCATGCAGACTGGTTTGGGATGAATTATTTTCGGTTTGTCCCGATTGCGACTGTTACCGAGCTGTCAGACAGTGACGTTCACTAACACCAGTTGCTTTTTGCACGCCACTCGATTAGCTCTCGATGGGCTCCGTCCCAAGAGATGAACAAGAGTCACATTGGACTCGAAACGTTAACTCTGGCTCTCTCTGCACGGATGCTACCAGACCCGCTGAGGTTTTCCAGCATTTTCTGTTTCCCTTGCGTCCAAAGAGAGCTGGGATGTGGGAGAGGACGCAGTCTGAGTGACATGAATGTGCATTTGAACGGGTTTTCAGACACACACCAGTGCATAAACAGATTGTGTGTGTGTGCTATCTTGTCTGTTTTGATGGTTATCGATAGAAATCAGCTTGGTAACTGGGTCTGAAGGAAGCTCTCACCATGAATTTTCAAAGTGCGATTTAGAATCATCTCCTACAATATCACCACGTGACATATTATTTTGGACTCGGGATGGCCACATATGAATTCACTGCCGTGTGTGTGTGTGTGTGTGTGTGTGTACACTGCCATCTGTGTGTCGGTACATGTGCAAGCATGTGCGTGTACACTGCCATCTGTGTATGGATGCATTTGCAAGCGTGTGCGTGTACACTGACATCTGTGTGTGAGTGCATTTGCAAGCATGTGCGTGTACACTGCCATCTGTGTATGGATGCATTTGCAAGCGTGTGCGTGTACACTGCCATCTGTGTGTGAGTGCATTTGCAAGCGTGTGCGTGTACACTGCCATCTGTGTGTGGATGCATTTGCAAGCGTGTGCGTGTACACTGCCATCTGTGTATGGATGCATTTGCAAGCGTGTGCGTGTACACTGCCATCTGTGTGTGGATGCATTTGCAAGCGTGTGCGTGCACACTGCCATCTGTGTGTGGATGCATTTGCAAGCGTGTGCGTGTACACTGCCATCTGTGTATGGATGCATTTGCAAGCGTGTGCGTGTACACTGCCATCTGTGTGTGGATGCATTTGCAAGCGTGTGCATGTACACTGCCATCTGTGTATGGATGCATTTGCAAGCGTGTGCGTGTACACTGCCATCTGTGTGTGGATGCATTTGCAAGCGTGTGCGTGTACACTGCCATCTGTGTGTGAGTGCATTTGCAAGCGTGTGCGTGTACACTGCCATCTGTGTATGGATGCATTTGCAAGCGTGTGCGTGTACACTGCCATCTGTGTGTGAGTGCATTTGCAAGCGTGTGCGTGCACACTGCCATCTGTGTATGGATGCATTTGCAAGCGTGTGCGTGTACACTGCCATCTGTGTGTGGATGCATTTGCAAGCGTGTGCGTGTACACTGCCATCTGTGTGTGAGTGCATTTGCAAGCGTGTGCGTGTACACTGCCATCTGTGTATGGATGCATTTGCAAGCGTGTGCGTGTACACTGCCATCTGTGTATGGATGCATTTGCAAGCGTGTGCGTGTACACTGACATCTGTGTGTGAGTGCATTTGCAAGCATGTGCGTGTACACTGCCATCTGTGTATGGATGCATTTGCAAGCGTGTGCGTGTACACTGCCATCTGTGTGTGAGTGCATTTGCAAGCGTGTGCGTGTACACTGCCATCTGTGTGTGGGTGAATTTGCAAGCGTGTGCGTGTACACTGCCATCTGTGTGTGAGTGCATTTGCAAGCGTGTGCGTGTACACTGCCATCTGTGTATGGATGCATTTGCAAGCGTGTGCGTGTACACTGCCATCTGTGTATGGATGCATTTGCAAGCGTGTGCGTGTACACTGACATCTGTGTGTGAGTGCATTTGCAAGCATGTGCGTGTATACTGCCATCTGTGTATGGATGCATTTGCAAGCATGTGCGTGTACACTGCCATCTGTGTGTGGGTGCATTTGCAAGCGTGTGCGTGTACACTGCCATCTGTGTATGGATGCATTTGCAAGCGTGTGCGTGTACACTGCCATCTGTGTGTGAGTGCATTTGCAAGCGTGTGCGTGTACACTGCCATCTGTGTATGGATGCATTTGCAAGCGTGTGCGTGTACACTGACATCTGTGTGTGAGTGCATTTGCAAGCATGTGCGTGTACACTGCCATCTGTGTATGGATGCATTTGCAAGCATGTGCGTGTACACTGCCATCTGTGTGTGGGTGCATTTGCAAGCGTGTGCGTGTACACTGCCATCTGTGTATGGATGCATTTGCAAGCGTGTGCGTGTACACTGCCATCTGTGTGTGAGTGCATTTGCAAGCGTGTGCGTGTACACTGCCATCTGTGTATGGATGCATTTGCAAGCGTGTGCGTGTACACTGACATCTGTGTGTGAGTGCATTTGCAAGCATGTGCGTGTACACTGCCATCTGTGTATGGATGCATTTGCAAGCGTGTGCGTGTACACTGCCATCTGTGTGTGAGTGCATTTGCAAGCGTGTGCGTGTACACTGCCATCTGTGTATGGATGCATTTGCAAGCGTGTGCGTGTACACTGCCATCTGTGTGTGAGTGCATTTGCAAGCGTGTGCGTGTACACTGCCATCTGTGTATGGATGCATTTGCAAGCGTGTGCGTGTACACTGACATCTGTGTGTGAGTGCATTTGCAAGCATGTGCGTGTACACTGCCATCTGTGTATGGATGCATTTGCAAGCGTGTGCGTGTACACTGCCATCTGTGTGTGAGTGCATTTGCAAGCGTGTGCGTGTACACTGCCATCTGTGTATGGATGCATTTGCAAGCGTGTGCGTGTACACTGCCATCTGTGTGTGGGTGCATTTGCAAGCGTGTGCGTGTACACTGCCATCTGTGTGTGGGTGCATTTGCAAGCGTGTGCGTGTACACTGCCATCTGTGTATGGATGCATTTGCAAGCGTGTGCGTGTACACTGCCATCTGTATGTGGGTGCATTTGCAAGCGTGTGCGTGTACACTGCCATCTGTGTGTGAGTGCATTTGCAAGCGTGTGCGTGTACACTGCCATCTGTGTGTGGATGCATTTGCAAGCGTGTGCGTGTACACTGCCATCTGTGTGTGAGTGCATTTGCAAGCGTGTGCGTGTACACTGCCATCTGTGTGTGAGTGCATTTGCAAGCGTGTGCGTGTACACTGCCATCTGTGTGTGAGTGCATTTGCAAGCGTGTGCGTGTACACTGCCATCTGTGTGTGAGTGCATTTGCAAGCGTGTGCGTGCACACTGCCATCTGTGTATGGATGCATTTGCAAGCGTGTGCATGTACACTGCCATCTGTGTATGGATGCATTTGCAAGCATGTGCGTGTACACTGCCATCTGTGTGTGGATGCATTTGCAAGCGTGTGCGTGTACACTGCCATCTGTGTATGGATGCATTTGCAAGCGTGTGCGTGCACACTGCCATCTGTATGTGGATGCATTTGCAAGCGTGTGCGTGCACACTGCCATCTGTATGTGGATGCATTTGCAAGCGTGTGCGTGCACACTGCCATCTGTATGTGGATGCATTTGCAAGCGTGTGCGTGTACACTGCCATCTGTGTGTGAGTGCATTTGCAAGCGTGTGCGTGTACACTGCCATCTGTGTATGGATGCATTTGCAAGCGTGTGCGTGTACACTGACATCTGTGTGTGAGTGCATTTGCAAGCATGTGCGTGTACACTGCCATCTGTGTATGGATGCATTTGCAAGCGTGTGCGTGTACACTGCCATCTGTGTGTGAGTGCATTTGCAAGCGTGTGCGTGTACACTGCCATCTGTGTGTGGGTGCATTTGCAAGCGTGTGCGTGTACACTGCCATCTGTGTGTGGATGCATTTGCAAGCGTGTGCGTGCACACTGCCATCTGTGTGTGGATGCATTTGCAAGCGTGTGCGTGTACACTGCCATCTGTGTATGGGTGAATTTGCAAGCGTGTGCGTGTACACTGACATCTGTGTGTGAGTGCATTTGCAAGCGTGTGCGTGTACACTGCCATCTGTGTGTGGGTGCATTTGCAAGCGTGTGCGTGTACACTGCCATCTGTGTATGGATGCATTTGCAAGCGTGTGCGTGTACACTGCCATCTGTGTGTGGATGCATTTGCAAGCGTGTGCGTGTACACTGCCATCTGTGTGTGAGTGCATTTGCAAGCGTGTGCATGTACACTGCCATCTGTGTATGGATGCATTTGCAAGCGTGTGCGTGTACACTGACATCTGTGTGTGAGTGCATTTGCAAGCGTGTGCGTGTACACTGCCATCTGTGTATGGATGCATTTGCAAGCATGTGCGTGTACACTGCCATCTGTGTATGGATGCATTTGCAAGCGTGTGCGTGTACACTGCCATCTGTGTGTGAGTGCATTTGCAAGCGTGTGCGTGTACACTGCCATCTGTGTGTGGGTGCATTTGCAAGCGTGTGCGTGTACACTGCCATCTGTGTATGGATGCATTTGCAAGCGTGTGCGTGTACACTGCCATCTGTGTGTGAGTGCATTTGCAAGCGTGTGCGTGTACACTGCCATCTGTGTGTGAGTGCATTTGCAAGCGTGTGCGTGTACACTGCCATCTGTGTATGGATGCATTTGCAAGCGTGTGCGTGTACACTGCCATCTGTGTGTGGGTGCATTTGCAAGCGTGTGCGTGTACACTGCCATCTGTGTATGGATGCATTTGCAAGCGTGTGCGTGTACACTGCCATCTGTGTGTGAGTGCATTTGCAAGCGTGTGCGTGTACACTGCCATCTGTGTGTGAGTGCATTTGCAAGCGTGTGCGTGTACACTGCCATCTGTGTATGGATGCATTTGCAAGCGTGTGCGTGTACACTGCCATCTGTGTGTGGGTGCATTTGCAAGCGTGTGCGTGTACACTGCCATCTGTGTGTGGATGCATTTGCAAGCGTGTGCGTGTACACTGCCATCTGTGTATGGATGCATTTGCAAGCGTGTGCGTGTACACTGACATCTGTGTATGGATGCATTTGCAAGCGTGTGCGTGCACACTGCCATCTGTGTGTGAGTGCATTTGCAAGCGTGTGCGTGTACACTGCCATCTGTGTATGGATGCATTTGCAAGCGTGTGCGTGTACACTGCCATCTGTGTGTGAGTGCATTTGCAAGCGTGTGCGTGTACACTGCCATCTGTGTGTGGGTGCATTTGCAAGCGTGTGCGTGTACACTGCCATCTGTGTATGGATGCATTTGCAAGCGTGTGCGTGTACACTGCCATCTGTGTGTGGATGCATTTGCAAGCGTGTGCGTGTACACTGCCATCTGTGTATGGATGCATTTGCAAGCGTGTGCGTGTACACTGCCATCTGTGTGTGGGTGCATTTGCAAGCGTGTGCGTGTACACTGCCATCTGTGTGTGGGTGCATTTGCAAGCGTGTGCGTGTACACTGCCATCTGTGTGTGGGAGCATTTGCAAGCGTGTGCGTGTACACTGCCATCTGTGTATGGGTGAATTTGCAAGCGTGTGCGTGTACACTGCCATCTGTGTGTGGGTGCATTTGCAAGCGTGTGCGTGTACACTGCCATCTGTGTGTGGGAGCATTTGCAAGCGTGTGCGTGTACACTGCCATCTGTGTGTGGGTGCATTTGCAAGCGTGTGCGTGTACACTGCCATCTGTGTGTGGGAGCATTTGCAAGCGTGTGCGTGTACACTGCCATCTGTGTATGGGTGAATTTGCAAGCGTGTGCGTGTACACTGCCATCTGTGTATGGGTGCATTTGCAAGCGTGTGCGTGTACACTGCCATCTGTGTATGGATGAATTTGCAAGCGTGTGCGTGTACACTGCCATCTGTGTGTGGATGCATTTGCAAGCGTGTGCGTGCACACTGCCATCTGTGTGTGGATGCATTTGCAAGCGTGTGCGTGTACACTGCCATCTGTGTATGGGTGAATTTGCAAGCGTGTGCGTGTACACTGACATCTGTGTGTGAGTGCATTTGCAAGCGTGTGCGTGTACACTGCCATCTGTGTGTGGGTGCATTTGCAAGCGTGTGCGTGTACACTGCCATCTGTGTATGGATGCATTTGCAAGCGTGTGCGTGTACACTGCCATCTGTGTGTGGATGCATTTGCAAGCGTGTGCGTGTACACTGCCATCTGTGTGTGAGTGCATTTGCAAGCGTGTGCATGTACACTGCCATCTGTGTATGGATGCATTTGCAAGCGTGTGCGTGTACACTGACATCTGTGTGTGAGTGCATTTGCAAGCGTGTGCGTGTACACTGCCATCTGTGTATGGATGCATTTGCAAGCATGTGCGTGTACACTGCCATCTGTGTATGGATGCATTTGCAAGCGTGTGCGTGTACACTGCCATCTGTGTGTGAGTGCATTTGCAAGCGTGTGCGTGTACACTGCCATCTGTGTGTGGGTGCATTTGCAAGCGTGTGCGTGTACACTGCCATCTGTGTATGGATGCATTTGCAAGCGTGTGCGTGTACACTGCCATCTGTGTGTGAGTGCATTTGCAAGCGTGTGCGTGTACACTGCCATCTGTGTGTGAGTGCATTTGCAAGCGTGTGCGTGTACACTGCCATCTGTGTATGGATGCATTTGCAAGCGTGTGCGTGTACACTGCCATCTGTGTGTGGATGCATTTGCAAGCGTGTGCGTGTACACTGCCATCTGTGTATGGATGCATTTGCAAGCGTGTGCGTGTACACTGCCATCTGTGTGTGAGTGCATTTGCAAGCGTGTGCGTGTACACTGCCATCTGTGTGTGGGTGCATTTGCAAGCGTGTGCGTGTACACTGCCATCTGTGTATGGATGCATTTGCAAGCGTGTGCGTGTACACTGCCATCTGTGTGTGAGTGCATTTGCAAGCGTGTGCGTGTACACTGCCATCTGTGTATGGATGCATTTGCAAGCGTGTGCGTGTACACTGCCATCTGTGTGTGAGTGCATTTGCAAGCATGTGCGTGTACACTGCCATCTGTGTATGGATGCATTTGCAAGCGTGTGCGTGTACACTGCCATCTGTGTGTGGATGCATTTGCAAGCGTGTGCGTGTACACTGCCATCTGTGTATGGATGCATTTGCAAGCGTGTGCGTGTACACTGACATCTGTGTATGGATGCATTTGCAAGCGTGTGCGTGCACACTGCCATCTGTGTGTGAGTGCATTTGCAAGCGTGTGCGTGTACACTGCCATCTGTGTGTGGGTGCATTTGCAAGCGTGTGCGTGTACACTGCCATCTGTGTATGGATGCATTTGCAAGCGTGTGCGTGTACACTGCCATCTGTGTATGGATGCATTTGCAAGCGTGTGCGTGTACACTGCCATCTGTGTGTGAGTGCATTTGCAAGCGTGTGCGTGTACACTGCCATCTGTGTGTGGGTGCATTTGCAAGCGTGTGCGTGTACACTGCCATCTGTGTATGGATGCATTTGCAAGCGTGTGCGTGTACACTGCCATCTGTGTGTGGATGCATTTGCAAGCGTGTGCGTGTACACTGCCATCTGTGTATGGATGCATTTGCAAGCGTGTGCGTGTACACTGCCATCTGTGTGTGGGTGCATTTGCAAGCGTGTGCGTGTACACTTCCATCTGTGTGTGGGTGCATTTGCAAGCGTGTGCGTGTACACTGCCATCTGTGTGTGGGAGCATTTGCAAGCGTGTGCGTGTACACTGCCATCTGTGTATGGGTGCATTTGCAAGCGTGTGCGTGTACACTGCCATCTGTGTATGGGTGAATTTGCAAGCGTGTGCGTGTACACTGCCATCTGTGTGTGGATGCATTTGCAAGCGTGTGCGTGTACACTGCCATCTGTGTGTGAGTGCATTTGCAAGCGTGTGCGTGTACACTGCCATCTGTGTGTGGGAGCATTTGCAAGCGTGTGCGTGTACACTGCCATCTGTGTGTGGGTGCATTTGCAAGCGTGTGCGTGTACACTGCCATCTGTGTGTGGGAGCATTTGCAAGCGTGTGCGTGTACACTGCCATCTGTGTATGGATGAATTTGCAAGCGTGTGCGTGTACACTGCCATCTGTGTGTGGGTGCATTTGCAAGCGTGTGCGTGTACACTGCCATCTGTGTATGGATGAATTTGCAAGCGTGTGCGTGTACACTGCCATCTGTGTGTGGGTGCATTTGCAAGCGTGTGCGTGTGATCGATGAAACACTGCTGTGTGTGTCTGTGTTTAGTATCACTTTTCTTTACCTTCATTCTGTCTGTCTTACCCATTGTGACTTTACTCTCTCTTCCCATTCATTCTCTGTGACTGTGTTTGTGTGTTGTCGGACACTTTTGTCTCCACTGTCTGGCTCTCAGCTGGGAGGAAGGGATAGTGCCTTTTACAATGAGTGGATTCATGGTCGAATGGGCGCACAGATTGTGAAGAAAATCACCTCGCAGTCGATTCCGCCAAAGCAGTGATTAGGGGATGATTCCAGAAAGGTAACTTTGAGTGCAACGTGGAATTCGAAGAGAGCTTCGAAATTCCCACCACCCCCGATACCTTGTTTAATTCCTTTGTGTTTGAAAGCAACAGCACAAAGATTAAAGTTTGGTGTTTCTGTGAAGGTAACAGGGGTTACACATGTCCTTTCAAGACAGTCCTGCAGTTTTTGTTTAGTGTATACTGCGTGATGCACAATCAATAACTCTCGAGACAAGGGGAGTCATATCTAATCGGCTTTAATCAGCTAGAACTGTTCCCAGCAGCTTCGATACAGGAAGTGAAGGCTGCTGGGATGGCATGGGTTCTTATACCCCGCCTCTCAGGGCGGAGCTATGTACATTAGCCAATGGGAGACTCCTGGGTCTAGACAATAGTCCTTCACCTCTCAGGTACTGCAATACCTGGTATTACCACACTGCGCTCCCTAACACTGTTGAGTTTTAATCTCCATTCCTCCAAGATGTCATGTTAGACAGTCTCGGGGTGAGATCCCCGATCAAATGCTGTCCTAAAAGCCAGCATTATTTCAGGCAGGGCTGGCACACGATACCAGCGTGACAAAGGCAGGTCGCACCCGAGCTATTTGTGAGATCGCAGGTCCAGGGAGCTGTCCGGTGCCTTGACCAGAACAGGGAGGTCCAATGGGGAAGGATCCACCTCACCTCTGATCTTTGACCTTTGGCATTCCCTCCATGCTCTGCCAAAGTTTATTCCTGTCCTCCTGTCGGTCTGAGATTAGAAAGTCGCTGCTCTCAATGCTAGGCTGCGGAGCAATAGTGTCAGTCCATTTAAACCCCCCCCTCCCTCAGAGATCTTCGAGGCTTTTTGCTAAAGCGATGGGTAGGTGGGCGTTTTCCCCCGAGTATATTGTACAGACCATCGAGTGCAATGTGTTTACACTGGGCCTCGCACTGAAGCGGGAGGGGGAGGAGCAGAACGGGGGGGTGTAGTGGGGGGGAGAGGGTCGGGGGGAGTGGGGGGGGCGGGGGTGAGTAGTGAGTGGGGGGGGGTTGGGGGTGAGTGGGGGGGGTTGGGGGTGAGTGGGGGGGGGCGGGGGTGAGTGGGGGGGGGCGGGGGTGAGTGGGGGGTAGGGGGTGAGTGGGTGGGGGTAGGGGGTGAGTGGGGGGTAGGGGTTGAGTGGGGGGTAGGGGTTGAGTGGGGGGGGTAGGGGGTGAGTGGGGGGGTTGGGGTGAGTAGGGGGGGTTGGGGGGTGAGTGGGGAAGGTCGGGGGGGTGAGTGGGGGGGTCGGGGGGTGAGTGGGGGGGGTCGGGGGGGTGAGTGGGGGGGGTCGGGGGGGTGAGTGGGGGGGATCGGGGGGGTGAGTGGGGAGGGGTCGGGGGGGTGAGTGGGGGGGGGGGTCGGGGGGTGAGTGGGGGGGGGTCGGGGGGGTGAGTGGGGGGTGAGTGGGGGGGGTGAGTGGGGGGAGTCGGGGGGGGTGAGTGGGGGGGGTGAGTGGAGGGGTCGGGGTGGTGAGGGGGGGTGAGTGGGGGGAGTCGGGGGGGTGAGTGGGGGGGTCGGGGTGGTGAGGGGGGGTGAGTGGGGGGAGTCGGGGGGGGTGAGTGGGGGGGTGAGGGGGGGTGAGTGGGGGGGGTGAGTGGGGGGGGTCGGGGGGTGGGTGGTGGGGGTCGGGGGGGTGAGGGGGGGTGAGTGGGGGGGGGTCGGGGGGGTGAGTGGGGGGGTCGGGGGGTGGGTGGGGGGTAGGGGGTGAGTGGGGGGTAGGGGGTGAGTGGAGGGGTAGGGGGTGAGTGCGGGGGGTTGGGTAGGGGGGGTTGGTGGGGGGGGTCGGGGGGGTGAGTGGGGGGCGGTCGGGGGTGAGTGGGGGGGGTCGGGGGTGAGTGGGTGGGGTGGGGTCGGGGGTGAGTGGGTGGGGTGGGGTCGGGGGTGAGTGGGTGGGGGGGGGTCAGGGGTGAGTGGGTGGGGGGGGTCGGGGATGAGTGGGGGGGGTCGGTCGGGGATGAGTGGGGGGGGGTCGGGGGTGAGTGGGGGGGGGTCGGGGGTGAGTGGGGGGGTCGGGGGTGAGTGGGGGGAGGTCAGGGGTGAGTGAGGGGGGTCGGGGGTGAGTGGGGGGTCAGGGGTGAGTGGGGGGGGAGTCAGGGGTGAGTGGGTGTCAGGGGTGAGTGGGGGGGGTCGGGGGTGAGTGGGGGTGAGTGGGGCAGGGGTCGGGGGTGAGTGGGGCAGGGGTCGGGGGTGAGTGGGGCAGGGGTCGGGGGTGAGTGGGGCAGGGGTCGGGGGTGAGTGGGGGTCGGGGGTGAGTGGGGGGGTTCGGGGGTGAGTGGGGTGGGTCGGGGGTGAGTGGGGGGGTCGGCGGGGTGAGGTGGGGGTCGGGGGGGTGAGTGGGGGTGTGAGTGGGGGGGTCGGGGGGTGAGTGGGGGGGTCGGGGGGTGGGTGGGGGGTCGGGGGTGAGTGGGGGGGGTCGGGGGGTGAGTGGGGGGGTCGGGGGGTGGGTGGGGGGTAGGGGTTGAGTGGGGGGGGTGAGTGGGGGGTAGGGGGTGAGTGGGGGGTAGGGGGTGAGTGCGGGGGGTTGGGTGGGGGGGGTCGGTGGGGGGGTCGGGGGGGTGAGTGGGGGGGGGTCGGGGGTGAGTGGGTGGGGGGTGGTCGGGGGTGAGTGGGTGGGGGGGGTCGGGGGTGAGTGGGTGGGGGGTGGTCGGGGGTGAGTGGGTGGGGGGTGGTCGGGGGTGAGTGGGTGGGGGGGGTCGGGGTGAGGGGGGGGTCGAGGTTGAGGGGGGGTCGGGGGTGAGTGGGGGGGGTCGGGGGGGTGAGTGGGGGGGTCGGGGGGTGGGTGGGGGGTAGGGGGTGAGTGGGGGGTAGGGGGTGAGTGGAGGGGTAGGGGGTGAGTGCGGGGGGTTGGGTAGGGGGGGTTGGTGGGGGGGGTCGGGGGGGTGAGTGGGGGGCGGTCGGGGGTGAGTGGGGGGGGTCGGGGGTGAGTGGGTGGGGTGGGGTCGGGGGTGAGTGGGTGGGGTGGGGTCGGGGGTGAGTGGGTGGGGGGGGGTCAGGGGTGAGTGGGTGGGGGGGGTCGGGGATGAGTGGGGGGGGTCGGTCGGGGATGAGTGGGGGGGGTCGGGGGTGAGTGGGGGGGGGTCGGGGGTGAGTGGGGGGGTCGGGGGTGAGTGGGGGGAGGTCAGGGGTGAGTGAGGGGGGTCGGGGGTGAGTGGGGGGTCAGGGGTGAGTGGGGGGGGAGTCAGGGGTGAGTGGGTGTCAGGGGTGAGTGGGGGGGGGTCGGGGGTGAGTGGGGGTGAGTGGGGCAGGGGTCGGGGGTGAGTGGGGCAGGGGTCGGGGGTGAGTGGGGCAGGGGTCGGGGGTGAGTGGGGCAGGGGTCGGGGGTGAGTGGGGGTCGGGGGTGAGTGGGGGGGTTCGGGGGTGAGTGGGGTGGGTCGGGGGTGAGTGGGGGGGTCGGCGGGGTGAGGTGGGGGTCGGGGGGGTGAGTGGGGGTGTGAGTGGGGGGGGTCGGGGGGTGAGTGGGGGGGTCGGGGGGTGGGTGGGGGGTCGGGGGTGAGTGGGGGGGGTCGGGGGGTGAGTGGGGGGGTCGGGGGGTGGGTGGGGGGTAGGGGTTGAGTGGGGGGGTGAGTGGGGGGGTAGGGGGTGAGTGGGGGGTAGGGGGTGAGTGGGGGGTAGGGGGTGAGTGCGGGGGGTTGGGTGGGGGGGGTCGGTGGGGGGGTCGGGGGGGGTGAGTGGGGGGGGGGTCGGGGGTGAGTGGGTGGGGGGTGGTCGGGGGTGAGTGGGTGGGGGGGGTCGGGGGTGAGTGGGTGGGGGGTGGTCGGGGGTGAGTGGGTGGGGGGTGGTCGGGGGTGAGTGGGTGGGGGGGGGTCGGGGTGAGGGGGGGGTCGAGGTTGAGGGGGGGTCGGGGGTGAGTGGGTGGGGGGGGTCGGGGGTGAGTGGGTGGGGGGTGGTCGGGGGTGAGTGGGTGGGGGGTGGTCGGGGGTGAGTGGGTGGGGGGGGTCGGGGTGAGGGGGGGGTCGAGGTTGAGGGGGGGTCGGGGGTGAGTGGCGGGGGTCGGGGTGAGTGGGAGGGGGTCGGGGGTGAGTGGGGGGGGTCGGGGGTGAGTGGGGGGGGTCGGGGGTGAGTGGGGGGGTCGGGGGTGAGTGGGGGGGGGGTCGGGGGTGAGTGGGGGGGTCGGGGGTGAGTGGGGGGGGTCGGGGGTGAGTGGGGGGGGGAGTCAGGGTTGAGGGGGGGTCGGGGGCGAGTGGGGCAGGGGTCGGGGGCGAGTGGGGCAGGGGTCGGGGGCGAGTGGGGCAGGGGTCGGGGGCGAGTGGGGCAGGGGTCGGGGGCGAGTGGGGCAGGGGTCGGGGGCGAGTGGGGCAGGGGTCGGGGGCGAGTGGGGCAGGGGTCGGGGGCGAGTGGGGCAGGGGTCGGGGGCGAGTGGGGCAGGGGTCGGGGGCGAGTGGGGCAGGGGTCGGGGGCGAGTGGGGCAGGGGTCGGGGGCGAGTGGGGCAGGGGTCGGGGGCGAGTGGGGCAGGGGTCGGGGGCGAGTGGGGCAGGGGTCGGGGGCGAGTGGGGCAGGGGTCGGGGGCGAGTGGGGCAGGGGTCGGGGGCGAGTGGGGCAGGGGTCGGGGGCGAGTGGGGCAGGGGTCGGGGGCGAGTGGGGCAGGGGTCGGGGGCGAGTGGGGCAGGGGTCGGGGGCGAGTGGGGCAGGGGTCGGGGGCGAGTGGGGCAGGGGTCGGGGGCGAGTGGGGCAGGGGTCGGGGGCGAGTGGGGCAGGGGTCGGGGGCGAGTGGGGCAGGGGTCGGGGGCGAGTGGGGCAGGGGTCGGGGGCGAGTGGGGCAGGGGTCGGGGGCGAGTGGGGCAGGGGTCGGGGGCGAGTGGGGCAGGGGTCGGGGGCGAGTGGGGCAGGGGTCGGGGGCGAGTGGGGCAGGGGTCGGGGGCGAGTGGGGCAGGGGTCGGGGGCGAGTGGGGCAGGGGTCGGGGGCGAGTGGGGCAGGGGTCGGGGGCGAGTGGGGCAGGGGTCGGGGGCGAGTGGGGCAGGGGTCGGGGGCGAGTGGGGCAGGGGTCGGGGGCGAGTGGGGCAGGGGTCGGGGGCGAGTGGGGCAGGGGTCGGGGGCGAGTGGGGCAGGGGTCGGGGGCGAGTGGGGCAGGGGTCGGGGGCGAGTGGGGCAGGGGTCGGGGGCGAGTGGGGCAGGGGTCGGGGGCGAGTGGGGCAGGGGTCGGGGGCGAGTGGGGCAGGGGTCGGGGGCGAGTGGGGCAGGGGTCGGGGGCGAGTGGGGCAGGGGTCGGGGGCGAGTGGGGCAGGGGTCGGGGGCGAGTGGGGCAGGGGTCGGGGGCGAGTGGGGCAGGGGTCGGGGGCGAGTGGGGCAGGGGCAGGGGGCGAGTGGGGCAGGGGCAAGGGGCAGGGGGCGAGTGGGGCAGGGGCCGGGGGCGAGTGGGGCAGGGGCCGGGGGCGAGTGGGGCAGGGGCCGGGGGCGAGTGGGGCAGGGGCCGGGGGCGAGTGGGGCAGGGGCCGGGGGCGAGTGGGGCAGGGGTCGGGGGCGAGTGGGGCAGGGGTCGGGGGCGAGTGGGGCAGGGGTCGGGGGCGAGTGGGGCAGGGGTCGGGGGCGAGTGGG
Organism: Scyliorhinus torazame; assembly: GCF_047496885.1. Lineage (NCBI taxonomy): Eukaryota > Metazoa > Chordata > Chondrichthyes > Carcharhiniformes > Scyliorhinidae > Scyliorhinus > Scyliorhinus torazame. The sequence continues at coordinate 21,757,624 of NC_092726.1, forward strand.
GCAGGGGTCGGGGGCGAGTGGGGCAGGGGTCGGGGGCGAGTGCGGCGGGTCGGGGGCGAGTGGGGCAGGGGTCGGGGGCGAGTGGGGCAGGGGTCGGGGGCGAGTGGGGGCAGGGGACGAGTGGGGCAGGGGTCGGGGGCGAGTGGGGCAGGGGTCGGGGGCGAGTGGGGCAGGGGTCGGGGGCGAGTGGGGCAGGGGTCGGGGGCGAGTGGGGCAGGGGTCGGGGGCTAGTGGGGCAGGGGCGAGTGGGGCAGGGGTCGGGGGCGAGTGGGGGGGGGCGAGTGGGGGGGATCGGGGGCGAGTGGGGCAGGGGTCGGGGGCGAGTGGGGCAGGGGTCGGGGGCGAGTGGGGCAGGGGTCGGGGGCGAGTGGGGCAGGGGTCGGGGGCGAGTGGGGCAGGGGTCGGGGGGCGAGTGGGGCAGGGGTCGGGGGCGAGTGGGGCAGGGGTCGGGGGCGAGTGGGGCAGGGGTCGGGGGCGAGTGGGGCAGGGGCGAGTGGGGCAGGGGTCGGGGGCGAGTGGGGGGGGGCGAGTGGGGGGGGTCGGGGGCGAGTGGGGCAGGGGTCGGGGGCGAGTGGGGCAGGGGTCGGGGGCGAGTGGGGCAGGGGTCGGGGGCGAGTGGGGCAGGGGTCGGGGGCGAGTGGGGCAGGGGTCGGGGGCGAGTGGGGCAGGGGTCGGGGGCGAGTGGGGCAGGGGTCGGGGGCGAGTGGGGCAGGGGTCGGGGGCGAGTGGGGCAGGGGTCGGGGGCGAGTGGGGCAGGGGTCGGGGGCGAGTGGGGCAGGGGTCGGGGGCGAGTGGGGCAGGGGTCGGGGGGCGAGTGGGGCAGGGGTCGGGGGCGAGTGGGGCAGGGGTCGGGGGCGAGTGGGGCAGGGGTCGGGGGCGAGTGGGGCAGGGGTCGGGGGCGAGTGGGGCAGGGGTCGGGGGCGAGTGGGGCAGGGGTCGGGGGCGAGTGGGGCAGGGGTCGGGGGCGAGTGGGGCAGGGGTCGGGGGCGAGTGGGGCAGGGGTCGGGGGCGAGTGGGGCAGGGGTCGGGGGCGAGTGGGGCAGGGGTCGGGGGCGAGTGGGGCAGGGGTCGGGGGCGAGTGGGGTCGGGGGCGAGTGGGGTCGGGGGCGAGTGGGGTCGGGGGCGAGTGGGGTCGGGGGCGAGTGGGGCAGGGGTCGGGGGCGAGTGGGGCAGGGGTCGGGGGCGAGTGGGGCAGGGGTCGGGGGCGAGTGGGGCAGGGGTCGGGGGCGAGTGGGGCAGGGGTCGGGGGCGAGTGGGGCAGGGGGCGAGTGGGGCAGGGGGCGAGTGGGGCAGGGGGCGAGTGGGGCAGGGGTCGGGGGCGAGTGGGGCAGGGGTCGGGGGCGAGTGGGGCAGGGGTCGGGGGCGAGTGGGGCAGGGGTCGGGGGCGAGTGGGGCAGGGGTCGGGGGCGAGTGGGGCAGGGGTCGGGGGCGAGTGGGGCAGGGGGCGGGGGCGAGTGGGGCCGGGGGCGAGTGGGGCAGGGGGCGGGGGCGAGTGGGGCAGGGGGCGTGGGCGAGTGGGGGCGGGGGCGAGTGGGGGCGGGGGCGAGTGGGGCAGGGGTCGGGGGCGAGTGGGGCAGGGGTCGGGGGCGAGTGGGGCATGGGTCCGGGGGCGAGTGGGGCAGGGGTCGGGGGCGAGTGGGGGGGGTCGGGGGCGAGTGGGGGGGTCGGGGGTGAGTGGGGGGGGTCGGGGGCGAGTGGGGGGGGTCGGGGGTGAGGGGCGGGGGATCGGGGGTGAGTGGGAGGGTCGGGGGGAGTGGGGCAGGGGTCGGAGTGAGTGGGGGGGGGTCGGGGGGGAGTGGGGGTCAGGGGTGAGTGGGGGGAGTCAGTGGTGAGTGGGGGGGGGTCAGTGGTGAGTGGGGGGGGAATGAGGCAGGGGTCGGAGTGAGTAGGGGGGGTCGGGGGGGAGTGGGGGTCAGGGGTGAGTTGGGGGAGTCAGTGGTGAGTGGGGGGGTCAGTGGTGAGTGGGGGGGAATGGGGGCAGGGGGTCGGGGGTGAGTGGGGGTGAGGGGGGGTCGGGGGTGAGTAGGGGGGTCGGGGATGAGTGGGGGAGTCAGGGGCGAGAGGGGGGGTTGGGGTGAGCGGGGGGGTCGGGGGTGAGTGGGGGGGGTCGGAGTGGGGGGGTAGTGGGGGGGTCGGGGGGGTGAGTGGGGGGGGGGTCGGGGTGAGTGGGGAGGAGTGGGGGGGTGAGCGAGTGGGGGGGTCGGGGGTGAGTGGGGGAGGAGTGGGGGGGGTGAGCGAGTGGGGGTGTCGGGGGTGAGTGGGGGGGGTCGGGGGTGAGTGGGGGGGGGTCGGACTGGGGGAGGGGTGGGGGGGTGGTGGGGATTGAAGGGGGAGTGGTGAGGGGGGAATGGGGTGGTCGAGGGGGAGTAGGGTGTGTGGGGGGATTGGGGGTGAGTGGGGGAATTGGGGGGTGAGTGGGTGAGTGGGGGGAGGTCGGTGGGGGGAGTGGGGCAGGGGTCGGATGGGAGTGGGGGGTCGGGGGGGAGTGGGGGGTCGGGGGGGAGTGGGGGGGGGACAGGGGGGAGTGGGGGGGACAGGGGTGAGTGGGGGGTCGGGGGGGTGAGTGGCGGGGTCGGGGGGGGGTGTGGCGGGGTTTGGGGGGTGAGTGGAGGGGGTCGGGGGTGAGTGGGGGGTGGTCGGGGGGAGTAGGGCAGGGGTCGGTGATGAGTGGGGGTGTCGGGGGTGAGTGGGGGGGGTCGGGGGGGTGAGTGGGCGGGGTCGGGGGTGAGTAGGGGGGGTCGGGGGGGTGAGTGACGGGGTCGGGTGGGGGATGGTCGGGGGGGTGAGTGGGGGGGCTGGGGGGTGAGTGGGGGGGTGGTCGGGGGGGAGTGGGGCAGGGGTCGGTGATGAGTGGGGGGGTCGGGTGGTCGGGGGGGAGTGGGGCAGGGGTCGGTGATGAGTGGGGGGGTCGGGGGGGGGTGAGTGGGGGGGGTCGGGGGGGTGGTCGGGGGGGACTCGGGGGGGGGGGGATGAGTGGGGGGTCGAGGGGTGGGGAGTGGGGGGAGTAGGGTGTGGGGGGGGGATTGGGGAGTGCCGCGGGGGGGAGTGGGGGGGTGTGGGAGTGGGGGGGGGATTGGGGAGTGTCGCGGGGGGTGTGTGGGAGTGGGGGGAGTAGGGGTGTGTGGGGGGGGATTGGGGAGTGTCGCGGGGGGGGGAGTGGGGGGGGGTGGGAGTGGGGGGAGTAGGGTGTGGGGGGGGATTGGGGAGTACCGCAGGGGGGAGTGGGGGGGTGTGGGAGTGGGGGGGGGGGGGATTGGGGAGTGTCGCGGGGGTGTGTGGGAGTGGGGGGAGTAGGGTGTGTGGGGGGGGATTGGGGAGTGTCGCGGGGGGGAGTGGGGGGGTGTGGGAGTGGGGGGAGTAGGGTGTGTGGGGGGGATTGGGGAGTGTCGCGGGGGGGAGTGGGGGGAGTAGGGTGTGTGGGGGGGATTGGGGAGTGTCGCGGGGGGGAGTGGGGTGTGTGGGAGTGGGGGGGGATTGGGGGAGTGTCGCGGGGGGGTGTGTGGGAGTGGGGGGAGTAGGGTGTGTGTGGGGGGGATTGGGGAGTGTCGCGGGGGGGAGTGGGGGGGTGTGGGAGTGGGGGGGGAGTAGGGTGTGTGGGGGGGGATTGGGGAGTGTCGCGGGGGGAGTGGGGGGGAGTAGGGTGTGTGGGGGGGATTGGGGAGTGTCGCGGGGGGGGAGTGGGGGTGTGTGGGAGTGGGGGAGTAGGGTGTGTGGGGGGGATTGGGGAGTGTCGCGGGGGGGGGAGTGGGGGGGTGTGGGAGTGGGGGGAGTAGGGGTGTGTGGGGGGGATTGGGGAGTGTCGCGGGGTGGGGAGTGGGGGGGGGTGTGGGAGTGGGGGGAGTAGGGTGTGTGGGGGGGATTGGGGAGTGTCGCGGGGGGGGGGGGGGAGTGGGGGTGTGTGGGGGGGATTGGGGAGTGTCGGCGGGGGGGGGGAGTGGGGGTGTGTGGGAGTGGGGGGGAGTAGGGTGTGTGGGGGGGATTGGGGAGTGTCACGGGGGGGGAGGGGGG
>NC_092726.1:21761731-21807606 GCF_047496885.1 Scyliorhinus torazame
AATCTGGCGTGCAAGGGCGGCAAATTGGCGCAGTGATTAGCACTGCTGCCTCCCGGCCCCGGGGTCACCGTCCGTGTGGAGTTTGCACATTCTCCCCGTGTCTGCGTGGGTTTCGCCCCCCCCCTCACAACCCACAGATGTGCAGGGTAGGTGGATTGGCCGTGCTCAATTGCCACTTAATCGGGGGAAAAAAACAATTGGGTACTCCAAATTTTAAAATAAATTAACAAAAAGAATCCAGTACTTGTGGGGGGGGGTTGCGGCTGTTTTTCTGAGGTCTCGCGTCATTCGCCCACAGCAATAATACCCAGGGGAGTGACTCCGCGACCTGGCACACCCTTCACCCACTGCCGCACCGTGCTCACGGGACCGACCACTTGCGACCAGCACCCCCCCCCCGTCTCCAGATTTGGCCCCGATGGGGATTGTCAGTGATCGAGAGCAGTGTGTCTTTGGGGAAGGAAGAAGGGTGCCCTTGACTGTGAGATTCCAACCCCTCTGTGTGAAACTGGGGTCGGTCGAGGGACAGGCTGGTTTGAACTATATTAACCCTATTGGCATCTCACCGTAAGGAATGCTTCTGCACTTGCACCGGGATTGTATAAAGCACTAACAGGAATGTTTAGGCACTATCCCTGTTCAGGTTTCAGGCTATGGCTGTGTTAGGTATTAAACTGTAGAATGCTGACCTACCAGTAATATCTCTTTAGCACAGCTTTATAGAATTTTATCCAACTCCTCCTTGTTTATAAAAAGAAAAAAAACTTGTTTTTGTGAGGAAAACCCTTTTGAATTAGATTTACCTGTATCGATCTGTAAAATAAAATACATCAAATACGTGAATTCAACAGATAAAAGCCATTTCTCTGTACACCAGCTAGATAATTCAAAAAAAAAAAATTCATTAAAAGAAGTTATTTAAACCATTTGAACCTGGTGGAGATTTCTGTTCTTGTGTTGGGCCTGGTGGAGTTTTTGGAGGCTGAAGTGATGTTTTAGGAGTGTGAGGTATTTAGGGATAGTTGGTGGTAAAGGGCGCTAACTAGTAATGGTGAGAATGGTGGCAGATTTTTTTTAAAACATATTTTATTACAAACATGTATCAAAACAGGTCACAGCGAACAAACACCTCGGGAAACATACTTCCCAACAATCAACTATACAGTCTGTACAGATTTTCCCCCTTTTTCACCCCACGCCGAACAGCTCCTCAAACACCGTCACAAACACCTTTCCTCAACCCCCCCTGAAGAGCCCCTTAACTCATATTTATCTTCTCTAACCGCAGGAGGTCGTACAGGTCACCCAACCCTGCTGCTGCCCCCGGTGGCGATGCCGACCGCCACTCCAGCAAAATCCGCCGCCGTGCAATCAGAGCGGCGAAGGCCACAACATCGGCCTTCCTCCTCCCCATGAGCTCCGGCTTCTCTGAGACCCCAAATATCGCCACCAAAGGGCCCGGGTCCACTCCCTCCTCCACTGCCCTGGCTAAGACCGCGAACACTCCCGCCCAGAATCGTCCCAATTTTTCACAACCCCAAAACACCTCTCCCACTCATCTGCTACCCTCTGAAAGTACTCACTCATTCTCGCCCGAGTCATATGCACCCTGTGCACCACCTTAAACTGTATCATCCTTGCACAAGAGGAGGTCCCGTTTACCCTTCGCAGTGCCTCACTCCATACTCCCCAATTGATCTCCATTCCCAACTCCGCTTCCCATTTCTCCTTGATCTTCACCACCCGCTTGCCTCCCTGCTCCCTCAGCCACTTATATATATCCCCAATTCTTCCCTCCCCTGCCACATCTGGAAGCAGCAGTCGCTCCAGCAGGGTGTATCCCGGCAATCTAGGGAACCCCTTCCAGACCTTTCGTACAAAGTCCCTAACCTGTAGATATCTGAACTCACTCCCCCTCGGCAGCTCTACCCTCCTCCTGAGCTCCTCCAGACTGGCGAACCCTTCCTCCAAATACGAATCCCTCACCTTGACCAGCCCCACTTCCCTCCACCTCCTGTGTACACTATCCATCCCCCCGGCTCAAACCCATGATTCTTGCACAGCGGCGTTAGCACCGACATCCCTTCCACCCTAAAATGCCTCCTCAGCTGATTCCATATCTTCACCGTGGGCTGCACCACTGGGCTCCCTGAATACCTACTCGGAGCTATTGGCAATGCTGCCGTCACCATAGCCCTCAAACTAGACCCATTCCAAGATTCCTCCTCCACCCTTACCCACTCTACCCCTCCTCCACCCTTACCCACTCTACCCCTTCTCCTTTCGACCAACGCCGCACCTTGTCCACATTCGCCGCCCAATAATAATGAAGCAAGTTTGTCAACGCCAACCCCCCCCTGCTGCCTCTGTCTCTGTAGCAGGGTCCTCCCCACCCTCGGCACCTTCCCCGCCCACACAAAGTCAGAGATGATTGTGTCCACTTTCCGAAAAAAGGCCTTTGGTATAAATATCGGGAGAGTCTGAAAGATTAACAAGAACCTCGGCAGAATATTCATCTTCACCACAGGTGGGAGGTGGATGGGGGGGGGGGTTAGGGTTAGGGCAAAGCACCGAGTGTTCCCCTCTGCTGGATTGAACCATGAGCCATATACACTCCAAGGGGTGTAGAAGGGGGAGTAGTTGAGTTTTGTACAGAATATTGGATGTTTTGAGGGGTCGAGTTGTCATCGATTACTATGGGGCGGTTTGGGTGATGCGACAATTGACACCAGTTGGGGAGCGAGACAGAGCGAGAGATGGGGGAGGAGAGAGAGAGAGACAAGTTGGGGGGGGGGGAGAAAGAGAGAGAGGTAGAGGGGAGAGAGAGAGAGGTAGAGGGGAGAGAGAGGTGGAGGGGAGAGAAAGCGAGACGCGGACAGGGGGAGAGAGCGAGAGACGTGGGGGAGAGAGAGCGAGAGACGTGGGGGGAGAGAGAGTGAGAGACGTGGGGGGGGAGCAAGCGAGAGACGTGGGGGGAGAGAGAGCGAGGGACGTGGGGGGGGGGAGCAAGCGAGAGACGTGGGGGGAAGAAAGACACGCGGGGGAGGGGGACAGAGACAGACAGGGAGGGGTGGAGAGAGATGGGGAGGGGGAGAGAGAGAGATGGGGAGGGAGAGATGGGGAGGGGGGAGAGATGGGGAGGGGGGAGAGATGGGGAGGGGAGAGACGGGGAGGGGAGAGAGAGACAGGGAGGGAGAGAGAGAGAGAGAGACGGGGAGGGGAGAGAGAGAGTGACGGGGAGGGGAGAGAGAGAGAGACGGGGAGGGGAGAGAGAGAGATGGGGGGGCGAGAGAGAGAGAGGGGAAGGGGGCGAGAGAGAGCGAAGGGGAGGGGAGAGAGAGAGACGGGGAGAGAGAGAGAAACAGGGAGGGGGAGAGACAGAGAGACGGGGAGGGGGAGAGAGAGAGACGCAGGGGGGAAGTGAGAGACGCGGGGGGGGAGAGAGAGACGTGGGGAGAGAAAGACGGGGAGGGGGGTAGAGAGCGACGGGGAGGGGGGTAGAGAGAGACGCGCGGGGAGAGAGAGACGCGGGGAGAGAGAGAGACGCGGGGGAGAGAGAGATATGGGGGGAGAGAGAGAGACGCGGGGGAGAGAGAGAGACGGGGGGAGAGAGAGACAGGGACGGATAGAGAGACAGGGAGGGGTGGAGAGAGATGGGGAGGGGGGAGAGAGAGAGAGAGATGGGGAGGGGGAGACGGGGAGGGGAGAGAGAGACGGGGAAGGGAGAGAGAGAGACGGGGAAGGGAGAGAGAGACAGGGAGGGAGAGAGAGACGGGGAGGGGAGAGAGAGAGACGGGGAGGGGAGAGAGAGAGGTAGAGGGGAGAGAGAGAGAGGTAGAGGGGAGAGAGAGGTGGAGGGGAGAGAAAGCGAGACGCGGACAGGGGGAGAGAGCGAGAGACGTGGGGGGAGAGAGAGCGAGGGACGTGGGGGGGGGGGAGCAAGCGAGAGACGTGGGGGGAAGAAAGACACGCGGGGGAGGGGGACAGAGACAGACAGGGAGGGGTGGAGAGAGATGGGGAGGGGGGAGAGATGGGGAGGGGGGAGAGATGGGGAGGGGGGAGAGATGGGGAGGGGAGAGACGGGGAGGGGAGAGAGAGACAGGGAGGGAGAGAGAGAGAGAGAGACGGGGAGGGGAGAGAGAGAGTGACGGGGAGGGGAGAGAGAGAGAGACGGGGAGGGGGAGAGAGAGAGATGGGGGGGCGAGAGAGAGAGAGGGGAAGGGGGCGAGAGAGAGAGGGGGAGGGGTGAGAGAGAGAGCGAAGGGGAGGGGAGAGAGAGAGACGGGGAGAGAGAGAGAAACAGGGAGGGGAGAGACAGAGAGACGGGAGGGGGAGAGAGAGAGACGCAGGGGGGAAGTGAGAGACGCGGGGGGGGAGAGAGAGACGTGGGGAGAGAAAGACGGGGAGGGGGGTAGAGAGCGACGGGGAGGGGGGTAGAGAGAGACGCGGGGAGAGAGAGAGACGCGGGGGAGAGAGAGATATGGGGGGAGAGAGAGAGAGAGAGAGACGCGGGGGAGAGAGAGAGATACGGGGGGAGAGAGAGAGACGGGGGGAGAGAGAGACAGGGAGGGATAGAGAGACAGGGAGGGGTGGAGAGAGATGGGGAGGGGGGAGAGAGAGAGAGAGATGGGGAGGGGGAGACGGGGAGGGGAGAGAGAGAGACGGGGAGGGGAGAGAGAGAGACGGGGAGGGGAGAGAGATGGGGGGGGCGAGAGAGAGGGGAAGGGGGTGAGAGAGAGGTGAAGGGGGCGAGAGAGAGGGGGGGGGAGGGGTGAGAGAGAGATGCGGGGAGAGAGAGAGATTCGGGGGGGGAGAGAGAGAGAGATGCGGGGAGAGAGAGAGACGCGGGGGAAAGAGAGAGACGCGGGGGGGAGAGAGAGAGACGCGGGGGAGAGAGAGAGACGCGGGGGGAGAGAGAGACGCGGGGGGAGAGAGAGACGCGGGGGGAGAGAGAGACGCGGGGAGAGAGAGAGACGCGGGGAGAGAGAGAGATGCGGGGAGAGAGAGAGAGACGCGGGGGAGAGAGAGAGATTCGGGGGGGAGAGAGAGAGATTCGGGGGGGAGAGAGAGAGACGCGGGGGAGAGAGAGAGACGCGGGGGAGAGAGAGAGATTCGGGGGGAGAGAGAGAGATTCGGGGGGGAGAGAGAGAGATGCGGGGGAGAGAGAGAGATTCGGGGGGAGAGAGAGAGATTCGGGGGGAGAGAGAGAGACGCGGGGAGTGAAAGGTGCGGGGAGTGAGAGACGCGGGGAGAGAGAGAGATTCGGGGGGGAGAGAGAGAGACGCGGGGAGAGAGAGAGAGAGAGACATGGGGGAGAGAAAGAGAGAGACATGGGGGGAGAGAGAGAGACGCGGGGAGTGAGAGAGACGCGGGGAGAGAGAGAGACGCGGGGAGAGAGAGACGCGGGGAGAGAGACGCGGGGGAGAGAGAGAGATGCGGGGAGAGAGAGAGATTCGGGGGGGAGAGAGAGAGACGCGGGGAGAGAGAGAGAGACGCGGGGGAGAGAGAGAGATTCGGGGGGAGAGAGAGAGATTCGGGGGGAGAGAGAGAGACGCGGGGGAGAGAGAGAGACGCGGGGGAGAGAGAGAGATTCGGGGGGAGAGAGAGAGATTCGGGGGGGAGAGAGAGAGACGCGGGGGAGAGAGAGAGATTCGGGGGGAGAGAGAGAGATTCGGGGGGGAGAGAGAGAGACGCGGGGAGTGAAAGGTGCGGGGAGTGAGAGACGCGGGGAGAGAGAGAGATTCGGGGGGGAGAGAGAGAGACGCGGGGAGAGAGAGAGACATGGGGGAGAGAGAGAGAGAGACATGGGGGAGAGCGAGAGACGCGGGGAGTGAGAGAGACGCGGGGAGAGAGAGAGACGCGGGGAGAGAGAGACGCGGGGGGAGAGAGAGACGCGGGGGAGAGAGAGACGTGGGGGAGGGAGAGAGAGACGTGGGGGAGAGAGAGAGACGTTGGGAGTGAGAGACGCGGGGGAGAGAGAGAGATTCGGGGGTGAGAGAGAGAGATTCGGGGGGAGAGAGAGAGATTCGGGGGGGAGAGAGAGAGACGCGGGGAGTGAGAGATTCGGGGGGGGGAGAGAGAGAGACGCGGGGAGAGAGAGAGACGCGGGGAGAGAGAGAGACGCGGGGGGAGAGAGAGACGCGGGGAGTGAGAGAGACGCGGGGAGTGAGAGACGCGGGGAGAGAGACACGGGGAGTGAGAGACGCGGGGGGGGAGAGTGAGAGACGCGGGGAGTGAGAGACGCGGGGAGTGAGAGAGATTCGGGGGGTAGAGAGAGAGACGCGGGGAGAGAGAGAGACGCGGGGAGAGAGAGAGACGTGGGGGAGAGAGAGAGACGCGGGGGAGAGAGAGACGCGGGGGAGAGAGAGACGCGGGGGAGAGAGAGACGCGGGGGAGAGAGAGACGCGGGGAGAGAGAGACGCGGGGGAGAGAGAGACGCGGGGGAGAGAGAGACGCGGGGAGAGAGAGACGCGGGGAGAGAGAGGCGGGGAGAGAGAGGCGGGGAGAGAGAGAGACGCGGGGAGAGAGACGTGGGGGAGAGAGAGACGCGGGGGAGAGAGAGACGCGGGGGAGAGAGAGACGCGGGGGAGAGAGAGACGCGGGGAGAGAGAGACGCGGGGAGAGAGAGACGCGGGGAGAGAGAGGCGCGGGGAGAGAGACGCGGGGAGAGAGAGAGACGCGGGGAGTGAGAGATGCGGGGAGAGAGAGACGCGGGGAGTGAGAGAGACGCGGGGGGGAGAGAGACGCGCGGGGGAGAGAGAAGCGGAGAGGGAGAGAGACGCGGGGAGAGAGACGTGGGGGAGAGAGAGACGCGGGGGAGAGAGAGACGCGGGGGAGAGAGAGACGCGGGGGAGAGAGAGACGCGGGGAGAGAGAGACGCGGGGAGAGAGAGACGCGGGGAGAGAGAGGCGCGGGGAGAGAGACGCGGGGAGTGAGAGAGACGCGGGGAGAGAGAGAGACGCGGGGAGTGAGAGAGACGCGGGGAGTGAGAGAGACGCGGGGGGGAGAGAGACGCGCGGGGGAGAGAGAAGCGGAGAGGGAGAGAGAAGCGGGGAGAGAGAGAGACGCGGGGAGAGAGAGAGACGCGGGGAGAGAGAGAGACGCGGGGGAGAGAGAGAGACGCGGGGAGAGAGAGAGACGCGGGGAGTGAGAGAGACGCGGGGAGTGAGAGAGACGCGCGGGGGGAGAGAGAGACGTGGGGAGTGAGAGAGACGCGGGGGGGAGAGAGACGCGGGGGAGAGAGACCCGGGGAGAGAGACGCGGGGAGAGAGAGAGACGCGGGGAGAGAGAGACACGGGGGAGAGAGACGCGGGGGAGAGTGACGCGGGGGAGAGAGACGCGGGGAGAGAGAGAGACGCGGGGAGAGAGAGAGACGCGGGGAGAGAGAGAGACGCGGGGAGAGAGAGAGACGCGGGGGGGAGAGAGAGACGCGGGGAGTGAGAGAGAGACATGGGGGAGAGAGAGAGAGAGAGACGCGGGGAGTGAGAGAGACGCGGGGAGAGAGAGAGACGCGGGGAGTGAGAGAGACGCGGGGAGTGAGAGAGACGCGGGGGGGAGAGAGAGACGCGGGGAGTGAGAGAGAGACATGGGGGAGAGAGAGAGAGACGCGGGGAGTGAGAGAGACGCGGGGAGAGAGACGTGGGGAGTGAGAGAGAGACGCGGGGAGAGAGAGAGACGCGGGGCAGTGAGAGAGAGACATGGGGGAGAGAGAGAGAGACGTGGAGGGGAGAGAGAGAGACGTGGGGGAGAGAGAGAGAGACGTGGGGGAGAGAGAGAGACGTGGAGGAGAGAGAGAGAGATTCAGGGAGAGAGAGACGCGGGGAGGGAGAGAGAGAGACGCGGGGAGGGGCCGAGAGAGAGACGCAGGGAGAGAGAGACGCGGGGAGAGAGGGACGCGGGGAGAGAGAGACGCGGGGAGTGAGAGATGCGGGGAGAGAGAGAGACGCGGGGAGAGAGAGAGACGCGGGGGAGAGAGACGCGGGGAGGGGCCGAGAGAGAGACGCGGGGAGTGAGAGAGATTCAGGGGGGGGAGAGAGAGACGCGGGGAGTGAGAGACGCGGGGGATAGAGAGAGAGATTCGGGGGGAGAGAGAGAGACGTGGGGGAGAGAGAGAGACATGGGGGAGAGAGAGAGATTAGGGGGGAGAGAGAGACGGGGGGAGAGAGACGTGGGGGAGAGAGAGAGACGCGGGGAGAGAGACGTGGGGGAGAGAGAGACGCGGGGGAGAGAGAGACGCGGGGGAGAGAGAGACGCGGGGGAGAGAGAGACGCGGGGGAGAGAGAGACGCGGGGAGAGAGAGACGCGGGGAGAGAGAGGCGCGGGGAGAGAGACGCGGGGAGTGAGAGAGACGCGGGGAGAGAGAGAGACGCGGGGAGAGAGAGACGCGGGGAGTGAGAGAGACGCGGGGGGGAGAGAGACGCGCGGGGGAGAGAGAAGCGGAGAGGGAGAGAGAAGCGGGGAGAGAGAGAGACGCGGGGAGAGAGACGTGGGGGAGAGAGAGACGCGGGGGAGAGAGAGACGCGGGGGAGAGAGAGACGCGGGGAGAGAGAGACGCGGGGGAGAGAGAGACGCGGGGAGAGAGAGACGCGGGGAGAGAGAGACATGGGGAGAGAGAGGCGCGGGGAGTGAGAGAGACGCGGGGAGAGAGAGAGACGCGGGGAGTGAGAGACGCGGGGAGAGAGAGACGCGGGGAGTGAGAGAGACGCGGGGGGGAGAGAGACGCGCGGGGGAGAGAGAAGCGGAGAGGGAGAGAGAAGCGGGGAGAGAGAGAGACGCGGGGAGAGAGAGAGACGCGGGGAGAGAGAGAGACGCGGGGGAGAGAGACGCGGGGAGAGAGAGAGACGCGGGGAGAGAGAGAGACGCGGGGAGTGAGAGAGACGCGGGGAGTGAGAGAGACGCGCGGGGGGAGAGAGAGACGTGGGGAGTGAGAGTGACGCGGGGGGGAGAGAGACGCGGGGGAGAGAGACGCGGGGAGAGAGAGAGACGCGGGGAGAGAGAGAGACGCGGGGAGAGAGAGAGACGCGGGGAGTGAGAGAGACGCGGGGGAGTGAGAGAGACGCGGGGGGGAGAGAGAGACGCGGGGAGTGAGAGAGACGCGGGGAGTGAGAGAGACGCGGGGGGGAGAGAGAGACGCGGGGAGTGAGAGAGAGACATGGGGGAGAGAGAGAGAGAGAGAGAGAGAGAGACGCGGGGAGTGAGAGAGACGCGGGGAGAGAGAGAGACGCGGGGAGTGAGAGAGACGCGGGGAGTGAGAGAGACGCGGGGGGGAGAGAGAGACGCGGGGAGTGAGAGAGAGACATGGGGGAGAGAGAGAGAGACGCGGGGAGTGAGAGAGACGCGGGGAGAGAGAGAGTGACGCGGGGAGAGAGAGACGTGGGGAGTGAGAGAGAGACGCGGGGAGAGAGAGACGCGGGGGAGTGAGAGAGAGACATGGGGGAGAGAGAGAGAGACGTGGAGGGGAGAGAGAGAGACGTGGGGGAGAGAGAGAGAGACGTGGGGGAGAGAGAGAGACGTGGAGGAGAGAGAGAGAGATTCAGGGAGAGAGAGACGCGGGGAGGGAGAGAGAGAGACGCGGGGAGGGGCCGAGAGAGAGACGCGGGGGAGAGAGAGACGCGGGGAGAGAGAGACGCGGGGAGAGAGACGCGGGGAGTGAGAGAGACGCGGGGAGAGAGAGAGACGCGGGGAGTGAGAGACGCGGGGAGAGAGAGACGCGGGGAGTGAGAGAGACGCGGGGGGGAGAGAGACGCGCGGGGGAGAGAGAAGCGGAGAGGGAGAGAGAAGCGGGGAGAGAGAGAGACGCGGGGAGAGAGACGTGGGGGAGAGAGAGACGCGGGGGAGAGAGAGACGCGGGGGAGAGAGAGACGCGGGGAGAGAGAGACGCGGGGGAGAGAGAGACGCGGGGAGAGAGAGACGCGGGGAGAGAGAGATGCGGGGAGAGAGAGGCGCGGGGAGAGAGACGCGGGGAGTGAGAGAGACGCGGGGAGAGAGAGAGACGCGGGGAGTGAGAGACGCGGGGAGAGAGAGACGCGGGGAGTGAGAGAGACGCGGGGGGGAGAGAGACGCGCGGGGGAGAGAGAAGCGGAGAGGGAGAGAGAAGCGGGGAGAGAGAGAGACGCGGGGAGAGAGAGAGACGCGGGGAGAGAGAGAGACGCGGGGGAGAGAGACGCGGGGAGAGAGAGAGACGCGGGGAGTGAGAGAGAGACGCGGGGAGAGAGAGAGACGCGGGGAGAGAGAGAGACGCGGGGAGAGAGAGAGACGCGGGGAGTGAGAGACGCGGGGGATAGAGAGAGAGATTCGGGGGGAGAGAGAGAGACGTGGGGGAGAGAGAGAGACATGGGGGAGAGAGAGAGATTAGGGGGGAGAGAGAGACGGGGGGAGAGAGACGTGGGGGAGAGAGAGAGACGCGGGGAGAGAGACGTGGGGGAGAGAGAGACGCGGGGGAGAGAGAGACGCGGGGGAGAGAGAGACGCGGGGGAGAGAGAGACGCGGGGGAGAGAGAGACGCGGGGAGAGAGAGACGCGGGGAGAGAGAGGCGCGGGGAGAGAGACGCGGGGAGTGAGAGAGACGCGGGGAGAGAGAGAGACGCGGGGAGTGAGAGACGCGGGGAGAGAGAGACGCGGGGAGTGAGAGAGACGCGGGGGGGAGAGAGACGCGCGGGGGAGAGAGAAGCGGAGAGGGAGAGAGAAGCGGGGAGAGAGAGAGACGCGGGGAGAGAGACGCGGGGGAGAGAGAGACGCGGGGGAGAGAGAGACGCGGGGAGAGAGAGACGCGGGGGAGAGAGAGACGCGGGGAGAGAGAGACGCGGGGAGAGAGAGACGCGGGAGAGAGAGGCGCGGGGGGAGAGACGCGGGGAGTGAGAGAGACGCGGGGAGAGAGAGAGACGCGGGGAGAGAGAGACGCGGGGAGTGAGAGAGACGCGGGGGGGAGAGAGACGCGCGGGGGAGAGAGAAGCGGAGAGGGAGAGAGAAGCGGGGAGAGAGAGAGACGCGGGGAGAGAGAGAGACGCGGGGAGGGAGAGAGAAGCGGGGAGAGAGAGAGACGCGGGGAGAGAGAGAGACGCGGGGAGAGAGAGAGACGCGGGGGAGAGAGACGCGGGGAGAGAGAGAGACGCGGGGAGAGAGAGAGACGCGGGGAGAGAGAGAGACGCGGGGAGTGAGAGAGACGCGGGGAGTGAGAGAGACGCGCGGGGGGAGAGAGAGACGTGGGGAGTGAGAGAGACGCGGGGGGGAGAGAGACGCGGGGGAGAGAGACGCGGGGAGAGAGAGAGACGCGGGGAGAGAGAGACGCGGGGGAGAGAGACGCGGGGGAGAGAGACGCGGGGAGAGAGAGAGACGCGGGGAGAGAGAGAGACGCGGGGAGTGAGAGAGACGCGGGGGAGTGAGAGAGACGCGGGGGGGAGAGAGAGACGCGGGGAGTGAGAGAGACGCGGGGAGTGAGAGAGACGCGGGGGGGAGAGAGAGACGCGGGGAGTGAGAGAGAGACATGGGGGAGAGAGAGAGAGAGAGAGAGAGAGACGCGGGGAGTGAGAGAGACGCGGGGGGGAGAGAGAGACGCGGGGAGTGAGAGAGACGCGGGGAGTGAGAGAGACGCGGGGGGGAGAGAGAGACGCGGGGAGTGAGAGAGAGACATGGGGGAGAGAGAGAGAGAGAGAGAGAGAGAGACGCGGGGAGTGAGAGAGACGCGGGGAGAGAGAGAGACGCGGGGAGTGAGAGAGACGCGGGGAGTGAGAGAGACGCGGGGGGGAGAGAGAGACGCGGGGAGTGAGAGAGAGACATGGGGGAGAGAGAGAGAGACGCGGGGAGTGAGAGAGACGCGGGGAGAGAGAGAGTGACGCGGGGAGAGAGAGACGTGGGGAGTGAGAGAGAGACGCGGGGAGAGAGAGACGCGGGGGAGTGAGAGAGAGACATGGGGGAGAGAGAGAGAGACGTGGAGGGGAGAGAGAGAGACGTGGGGGAGAGAGAGAGAGACGTGGGGGAGAGAGAGAGACGTGGAGGAGAGAGAGAGAGATTCAGGGAGAGAGAGACGCGGGGAGGGAGAGAGAGAGACGCGGGGAGGGGCCGAGAGAGAGACGCGGGGGAGAGAGAGACGCGGGGAGAGAGAGACGCGGGGAGAGAGAGGCGCGGGGAGAGAGACGCGGGGAGTGAGAGAGACGCGGGGAGAGAGAGAGACGCGGGGAGTGAGAGACGCGGGGAGAGAGAGACGCGGGGAGTGAGAGAGACGCGGGGGGGAGAGAGACGCGCGGGGGAGAGAGAAGCGGAGAGGGAGAGAGAAGCGGGGAGAGAGAGAGACGCGGGGAGAGAGACGTGGGGGAGAGAGAGACGCGGGGGAGAGAGAGACGCGGGGGAGAGAGAGACGCGGGGAGAGAGAGACGCGGGGGAGAGAGAGACGCGGGGAGAGAGAGACGCGGGGAGAGAGAGATGCGGGGAGAGAGAGGCGCGGGGAGAGAGACGCGGGGAGTGAGAGAGACGCGGGGAGAGAGAGAGACGCGGGGAGTGAGAGACGCGGGGAGAGAGAGACGCGGGGAGTGAGAGAGACGCGGGGGGGAGAGAGACGCGCGGGGGAGAGAGAAGCGGAGAGGGAGAGAGAAGCGGGGAGAGAGAGAGACGCGGGGAGAGAGAGAGACGCGGGGAGAGAGAGAGACGCGGGGGAGAGAGACGCGGGGAGAGAGAGAGACGCGGGGAGTGAGAGAGAGACGCGGGGAGAGAGAGAGACGCGGGGAGAGAGAGAGACGCGGGGAGAGAGAGAGACGCGGGGAGTGAGAGACGCGGGGGATAGAGAGAGAGATTCGGGGGGAGAGAGAGAGACGTGGGGGAGAGAGAGAGACATGGGGGAGAGAGAGAGATTAGGGGGGAGAGAGAGACGGGGGGAGAGAGACGTGGGGGAGAGAGAGAGACGCGGGGAGAGAGACGTGGGGGAGAGAGAGACGCGGGGGAGAGAGAGACGCGGGGGAGAGAGAGACGCGGGGGAGAGAGAGACGCGGGGGAGAGAGAGACGCGGGGAGAGAGAGACGCGGGGAGAGAGAGGCGCGGGGAGAGAGAGACGCGGGGAGTGAGAGAGACGCGGGGGGGAGAGAGACGCGCGGGGGAGAGAGAAGCGGAGAGGGAGAGAGAAGCGGGGAGAGAGAGAGACGCGGGGAGAGAGACGCGGGGGAGAGAGAGACGCGGGGGAGAGAGAGACGCGGGGAGAGAGAGACGCGGGGGAGAGAGAGACGCGGGGAGAGAGAGACGCGGGGAGAGAGAGACGCGGGAGAGAGAGGCGCGGGGGGAGAGACGCGGGGAGTGAGAGAGACGCGGGGAGAGAGAGAGACGCGGGGAGAGAGAGACGCGGGGAGTGAGAGAGACGCGGGGGGGAGAGAGACGCGCGGGGGAGAGAGAAGCGGAGAGGGAGAGAGAAGCGGGGAGAGAGAGAGACGCGGGGAGAGAGAGAGACGCGGGGAGGGAGAGAGAAGCGGGGAGAGAGAGAGACGCGGGGAGAGAGAGAGACGCGGGGAGAGAGAGAGACGCGGGGGAGAGAGACGCGGGGAGAGAGAGAGACGCGGGGAGAGAGAGAGACGCGGGGAGTGAGAGAGACGCGGGGAGTGAGAGAGACGCGCGGGGGGAGAGAGAGACGTGGGGAGTGAGAGAGACGCGGGGGGGAGAGAGACGCGGGGGAGAGAGACGCGGGGAGAGAGAGAGACGCGGGGAGAGAGAGACGCGGGGGAGAGAGACGCGGGGGAGAGAGACGCGGGGAGAGAGAGACGCGGGGAGAGAGAGAGACGCGGGGAGTGAGAGAGACGCGGGGGAGTGAGAGAGACGCGGGGGGGAGAGAGAGACGCGGGGAGTGAGAGAGACGCGGGGAGTGAGAGAGACGCGGGGGGGAGAGAGAGACGCGGGGAGTGAGAGAGAGACATGGGGGAGAGAGAGAGAGAGAGAGAGAGAGACGCGGGGAGTGAGAGAGACGCGGGGAGAGAGAGAGACGCGGGGAGTGAGAGAGACGCGGGGAGTGAGAGAGACGCGGGGGGAGAGAGAGACGCGGGGAGTGAGAGAGAGACATGGGGGAGAGAGAGAGAGACGCGGGGAGTGAGAGAGACGCGGGGAGAGAGAGAGTGACGCGGGGAGAGAGAGACGTGGGGAGTGAGAGAGAGACGCGGGGAGAGAGAGACGCGGGGGAGTGAGAGAGAGACATGGGGGAGCGAGAGAGAGACGTGGAGGGGAGAGAGAGAGACGTGGGGGAGAGAGAGAGAGACGTGGGGGAGAGAGAGAGACGTGGAGGAGAGAGAGAGAGATTCAGGGAGAGAGAGACGCGGGGAGGGAGAGAGAGAGACGCGGGGAGGGGCCGAGAGAGAGACGCGGGGGAGAGAGAGACGCGGGGAGAGAGAGACGCGGGGAGAGAGAGGCGCGGGGAGAGAGACGCGGGGAGTGAGAGAGACGCGGGGAGAGAGAGAGACGCGGGGAGTGAGAGACGCGGGGAGAGAGAGACGCGGGGAGTGAGAGAGACGCGGGGGGGGAGAGAGACGCGCGGGGGAGAGAGAAGCGGAGAGGGAGAGAGAAGCGGGGAGAGAGAGACGCGGGGAGAGAGACGTGGGGGAGAGAGAGACGCGGGGGAGAGAGAGACGCGGGGGAGAGAGAGACGCGGGGAGAGAGAGACGCGGGGGAGAGAGAGACGCGGGGAGAGAGAGACGCGGGGAGAGAGAGACGCGGGGAGAGAGAGGCGCGGGGAGAGAGACGCGGGGAGTGAGAGAGACGCGGGGAGAGAGAGAGACGCGGGGAGTGAGAGACGCGGGGAGAGAGAGACGCGGGGAGTGAGAGAGACGCGGGGGGGAGAGAGACGCGCGGGGGAGAGAGAAGCGGAGAGGGAGAGAGAAGCGGGGAGAGAGAGAGACGCGGGGAGAGAGAGAGACGCGGGGAGAGAGAGAGACGCGGGGGAGAGAGACGCGGGGAGAGAGAGACGCGGGGAGTGAGAGAGAGACGCGGGGAGAGAGAGAGACGCGGGGAGAGAGAGAGACGCGGGGAGAGAGAGACGCGGGGAGAGAGAGAGACGCGGGGAGAGAGACGCGGGGAGAGAGACGCGGGGAGAGAGAGACGCGGGGAGTGAGAGAGACGCGGGGAGAGAGAGAGTGACGCGGGGAGAGAGAGACGTGGGGAGTGAGAGAGAGACGCGGGGAGAGAGAGACGCGGGGGAGTGAGAGAGAGACATGGGGGAGAGAGAGAGAGACGTGGAGGGGAGAGAGAGAGACGTGGGGGAGAGAGAGAGAGACGTGGGGGAGAGAGAGAGACGTGGAGGAGAGAGAGAGAGATTCAGGGAGAGAGAGACGCGGGGAGGGAGAGAGAGAGACGCGGGGAGGGGCCGAGAGAGAGACGCAGGGAGAGAGAGACGCGGGTAGAGAGAGACGCGGGGAGTGAGAGACGCGGGGAGAGAGAGAGACGCGGGGGAGAGAGACGCGGGGAGGGGCCGAGAGAGAGACGCGGGGAGTGAGAGAGATTCAGGGGGGGCTGAGAGAGACGCGGGGAGTGAGAGACGCGGGGGATAGAGAGAGAGATTCGGGGGGAGAGAGAGAGACGTGGGGGAGAGAGAGAGACGTGGGGGAGAGAGAGAGATTAGGGGGAGAGAGAGACGGGGGGAGAGACGTGGGGGAGAGAGAGAGACGCGGGGGAGAGAGAGAGAGACGCGGGGGAGAGAGAGAGAGAGACGCGGGGGAGAGAGAGAGAGAGACGCGGGGAGAGAGAGACGCGGGGGAGAGAGAGGTGCGGGGAGTGAGAGACGTGGGGGAGAGAGAGTGATTCGGGGGGGAGAGAGAGAGACGCGGGGAGTGAGAGACGCGGGGGGGAGAGAGAGAGACGCGGGGGGGAGAGAGAGAGACGCGGGGAGAGAGAGAGACGCGGGGAGAGAGAGAGACGCGGGGAGTGAGAGACGCGGGGGAGAGAGAGAGATTCGGGGGGGAGAGAGAGAGACGTGGGGAGTGAGAGACGCGGGGAGTGAGAGAGATTCGGGGAGAGAGAGAGAGACGCGGGGAGTGAGAGACGCGGGGAGTGAGAGAGATTCGGGGGGGAGAGAGAGAGACGCGGGGGGAGGGGCCGAGAGAGAGTGAGACGCGGGGGGAGGGGCCGAGAGAGAGTGAGACGCGGGGGAGAGAGAGAGATCCGGGGGAGAGAGAGAGAGATTTGGGGGGGAGAGAGAGAGACGCGGGGAGTGAGAGACGCGGGGGGGAGAGAGAGAGACGCGGGGAGTGAGAGACGCGGGGACTGAGAGAGATTCGGGGGGTAGAGAGAGAGACGCGGGGGGAAGGGCCGAGAGAGAGAGAGACGCGGGGGAGAGAGAGAGAGACGTGGGGGAGAGAGAGAGATTCAGGGGGGAGAGAGAGAGACGTGGGGGGAGGGGCCGAGAGAGAGAGAGACGCGGGGGGAGGGGCCGAGAGAGAGAGAGAGACGCAGGGGAGAGAGAGAGATTCGGGGGGGAGAGAGAGAGACGCGGGGAGTGAGAGACGCGGGGGGGGGGAGTGAGAGACGCGGGGGGGAGAGAGATTCAGGGGGGGGAGAGAGAGACGTGGGGGGAGGGGCCGAGAGAGAGAGAGACGCGGGGGGAGGGGCCGAGAGAGAGAGAGAGACGCGGGGGAGAGAGAGAGACGCGGGGGGGAGAGAGAGAGACGCGGGGAGTGAGAGACGCGGGGGGGGAGTGAGAGACGCGGGGGGGAGAGAGAGACGCGGGGGGGAGAGAGAGAGAGACGTGGGGGAGAGAGAGAGACGTGGGGGAGAGAGAGAGATTAGGGGGGAGAGAGAGACGGGGGGAGAGAGAGAGGTGGGGGAGAGAGAGACGCGGGGGAGAGAGAGAGACGCGTGGGGAGGGGCCGAGCGAGAGAGAGAGACGCGGGGGAGAGAGAGAGATTCGGGGGGGAGAGAGAGAGACGTGGAGGGAGGGGCCGAGAGAGAGAGAGACGCGGGGGGAGGGGCCGAGAGAGAGACGCGGGAGAGAGAGAGAGACGCGGGGGGGAGAGAGAGAGACGCGGGGAGTGAGAGACGCGGGGGGGGGAGTGAGAGACGCGGGGGGGAGAGAGAGACGCGGGGGGGAGAGAGAGAGACGCGGGGAGAGAGAGAGACGCGGGGAGACAGACGCGGGGAGAGAGAGAGATGCGGGGAGAGAGAGAGATTCGGGGGGAGGAGAGAGAGAGATTCGGGGGGTAGAGAGAGAGACGCGGGGGGAGGGGCCGAGAGAGAGAGAGACGCGGGGGAGAGAGAGAGATTCAGGGGGGAGAGAGAGAGACGTGGGGGGAGGGGCCGAGAGAGAGAGAGAGACGCAGGGGGGAGAGAGAGATTCGGGGGGGAGAGAGAGAGACGCGGGGAGTGAGAGACGCGGGGGGGGAGTGAGAGACGCGGGGGGGAGAGAGATTCAGGGGGGAGAGAGAGAGACGTGGGGGGAGGGGCCGAGAGAGAGAGAGACGCGGGGGGAGGGGCCGAGAGAGAGAGAGACGCGGGGGAGAGAGAGAGACGCGGGGGGGAGAGAGAGAGACGCGGGGGGGAGAGAGAGGGACGTGGGGAGTGAGAGACGCGGGGGGGAGAGAGAGACGCGGGGGGGAGAGAGAGAGACGCGGGGAGAGAGAGAGACGCGGGGAGAGAGACGCGGGGAGAGAGAGAGATGCGGGGAGAGAGAGAGATTCGGGGGGGGAGAGAGAGAGAGACGCGGGGAGAGAGAGAGACGCGGGGGAGAGAGAGAGATTCGGGGGGGAGAGAGAGAGATTCGGGGGGGAGAGAGAGAGACGCGGGGGAGAGAGAGAGACGCGGGGGAGAGAGAGAGATTCGGGGGAGAGAGAGAGATTCGGGGGGAGAGAGAGAGATTCGGGGGGAGAGAGAGAGACGCGGGGAGTGAAAGGTGCGGGGAGTGAGAGACGCGGGGAGTGAGAGACGCGGGGAGAGAGAGAGATTCGGGGGGAGAGAGAGAGACGCGGGGAGAGAGAGAGACGCGGGGAGAGAGAGAGACGCGGGGGAGAGAGAGGCGGGGAGAGAGAGGCGGGGAGAGAGAGAGACGCGGGGAGAGAGACGTGGGGGAGAGAGAGACGCGGGGGAGAGAGAGACGCGGGGGAGAGAGAGACGCGGGGGAGAGAGAGACGCGGGGGAGAGAGAGACGCGGGGGAGAGAGAGACGCGGGGGAGAGAGAGACGCGGGGAGAGAGAGACGCGGGGAGAGAGAGGCGGGGAGAGAGAGAGACGCGGGGAGTGAGAGAGACGCGGGGAGAGAGAGGCGGGGAGAGAGAGAGACGCGGGGAGTGAGAGAGACGCGGGGAGAGAGAGAGACGCGGGGAGTGAGAGACGCGGGGAGTGAGAGAGACGCGGGGGGGAGAGAGACGCGCGGGGGAGAGAGAAGCGGAGAGGGAGAGAGACGCGGGGAGAGAGAGAGACG
The DNA here is from genome assembly GCF_047496885.1 of Scyliorhinus torazame. NCBI lineage: Eukaryota > Metazoa > Chordata > Chondrichthyes > Carcharhiniformes > Scyliorhinidae > Scyliorhinus > Scyliorhinus torazame. The sequence goes on from NC_092726.1 coordinate 21,780,100, forward strand.
CGGGGAGTGAGAGAGACGCGGGGAGTGAGAGAGACGCGGGGGGGAGAGAGAGACGTGGGGAGTGAGAGAGACGCGGGGGGGAGAGAGACGCGGGGGAGAGAGACGCGGGGAGAGAGACGCGGGGAGAGAGAGAGACGCGGGGGAGAGAGACGCGGGGGAGAGAGACGCGGGGAGAGAGAGAGACGCGGGGAGAGAGAGAGACGCGGTGAGAGAGAGAGACGCGGGGGAGAGAGAGAGACGCGGGGAGTGAGAGAGAGACATGGGGAGAGAGAGAGAGACGCGGGGAGTGAGAGAGACGCGGGGAGAGAGAGAGTGACGCGGGGAGAGAGAGACGTGGGGAGTGAGAGAGAGACGCGGGGAGAGAGAGACGCGGGGGAGTGAGAGAGAGACATGGGGGAGAGAGAGAGAGACGTGGAGGGGAGAGAGAGAGACGTGGGGGAGAGAGAGAGAGACGTGGGGGAGAGAGAGAGACGTGGAGGAGAGAGAGAGAGATTCAGGGAGAGAGAGACGCGGGGAGGGAGAGAGAGAGACGCGGGGAGGGGCCGAGAGAGAGACGCAGGGAGAGAGAGACGCGGGTAGAGAGAGACGCGGGGAGTGAGAGACGCGGGGAGAGAGAGAGACGCGGGGGAGAGAGACGCGGGGAGGGGCCGAGAGAGAGACGCGGGGAGTGAGAGAGATTCAGGGGGGGCTGAGAGAGACGCGGGGAGTGAGAGACGCGGGGGATAGAGAGAGAGATTCGGGGGGAGAGAGAGAGACGTGGGGGAGAGAGAGAGACGTGGGGGAGAGAGAGAGATTAGGGGGGAGAGAGAGACGGGGGGAGAGACGTGGGGGAGAGAGAGAGACGCGGGGGAGAGAGAGAGAGACGCGGGGGAGAGAGAGAGAGACGCGGGGGAGAGAGAGAGAGAGACGCGGGGAGAGAGAGACGCGGGGGAGAGAGAGGTGCGGGGAGTGAGAGACGTGGGGGAGAGAGAGAGATTCGGGGGGGAGAGAGAGAGACGCGGGGAGTGAGAGACGCGGGGGGGAGAGAGAGAGACGCGGGGGGGAGAGAGAGAGACGCGGGGAGGGAGAGAGAGAGACGCGGAGAGAGAGAGAGACGCGGGGAGTGAGAGACGCGGGGGAGAGAGAGAGATTCGGGGGGGAGAGAGAGAGACGCGGGGAGTGAGAGACGCGGGGAGTGAGAGAGATTCGGGGAGAGAGAGAGAGACGCGGGGAGTGAGAGACGCGGGGAGTGAGAGAGATTCGGGGGGGAGAGAGAGAGACGCGGGGGGAGGGGCCGAGAGAGAGTGAGACGCGGGGGGAGGGGCCGAGAGAGAGTGAGACGCGGGGGAGAGAGAGAGATTCGGGGGGGAGAGAGAGAGATTTGGGGGGGAGAGAGAGAGACGCGGGGAGTGAGAGACGCGGGGGGGGAGAGAGAGAGACGCGGGGAGTGAGAGACGCGGGGACTGAGAGAGATTCGGGGGGTAGAGAGAGAGACGCGGGGGGAAGGGCCGAGAGAGAGAGAGACGCGGGGGAGAGAGAGAGAGACGTGGGGGAGAGAGAGAGATTCAGGGGGGAGAGAGAGAGACGTGGGGGGAGGGGCCGAGAGAGAGAGAGACGCGGGGGGAGGGGCCGAGAGAGAGAGAGAGACGCAGGGGAGAGAGAGAGATTCGGGGGGGAGAGAGAGAGACGCGGGGAGTGAGAGACGCGGGGGGGGGAGTGAGAGACGCGGGGGGGAGAGAGATTCAGGGGGGGGAGAGAGAGACGTGGGGGGAGGGGCCGAGAGAGAGAGAGACGCGGGGGGAGGGGCCGAGAGAGAGAGAGAGACGCGGGGGAGAGAGAGAGACGCGGGGGGGAGAGAGAGAGACGCGGGGAGTGAGAGACGCGGGGGGGGAGTGAGAGACGCGGGGGGGAGAGAGAGACGCGGGGGGGAGAGAGAGAGAGACGTGGGGGAGAGAGAGAGACGTGGGGGAGAGAGAGAGATTAGGGGGGAGAGAGAGACGGGGGGAGAGAGAGAGACGCGGGGAGAGAGACGTGGGGGAGAGAGAGACGCGGGGGAGAGAGAGAGACGCGTGGGGAGGGGCCGAGCGAGAGAGAGAGACGCGGGGGAGAGAGAGAGATTCGGGGGGGAGCGAGAGAGACGTGGAGGGAGGGGCCGAGAGAGAGAGAGACGCGGGGGGAGGGGCCGAGAGAGAGAGACGCGGGGGAGAGAGAGAGACGCGGGGGGGAGAGAGAGAGACGCGGGGAGTGAGAGACGCGGGGGGGGAGTGAGAGACGCGGGGGGGAGAGAGAGACGCGGGGGGGAGAGAGAGAGACGCGGGGAGAGAGAGAGACGCGGGGAGACAGACGCGGGGAGAGAGAGAGATGCGGGGAGAGAGAGAGATTCGGGGGGAGGAGAGAGAGAGATTCGGGGGGTAGAGAGAGAGACGCGGGGGGAGGGGCCGAGAGAGAGAGAGACGCGGGGGAGAGAGAGAGATTCAGGGGGGAGAGAGAGAGACGTGGGGGGAGGGGCCGAGAGAGAGAGAGAGACGCAGGGGGGAGAGAGAGATTCGGGGGGGAGAGAGAGAGACGCGGGGAGTGAGAGACGCGGGGGGGGAGTGAGAGACGCGGGGGGGAGAGAGATTCAGGGGGGAGAGAGAGAGACGTGGGGGGAGGGGCCGAGAGAGAGAGAGACGCGGGGGGAGGGGCCGAGAGAGAGAGAGACGCGGGGGAGAGAGAGAGACGCGGGGGGGAGAGAGAGAGACGCGGGGGGGAGAGAGAGAGACGTGGGGAGTGAGAGACGCGGGGGGGAGAGAGAGACGCGGGGGGGAGAGAGAGAGACGCGGGGAGAGAGAGAGACGCGGGGAGAGAGACGCGGGGAGAGAGAGAGATGCGGGGAGAGAGAGAGATTCGGGGGGGGAGAGAGAGAGAGACGCGGGGAGAGAGAGAGACGCGGGGGAGAGAGAGAGATTCGGGGGGGAGAGAGAGAGATTCGGGGGGGAGAGAGAGAGACGCGGGGGAGAGAGAGAGACGCGGGGGAGAGAGAGAGATTCTGGGGAGAGAGAGAGATTCGGGGGGAGAGAGAGAGATTCGGGGGGAGAGAGAGAGACGCGGGGAGTGAGAGACGCGGGGAGAGAGAGAGATTCGGGGGGGAGAGAGAGAGACGCGGGGAGAGAGAGAGACGCGGGGAGAGAGAGAGACGCGGGGGAGAGAGAGGCGGGGAGAGAGAGGCGGGGAGAGAGAGAGACGCGGGGAGAGAGACGTGGGGGAGAGAGAGACGCGGGGGAGAGAGAGACGCGGGGGAGAGAGAGACGCGGGGGAGAGAGAGACGCGGGGGAGAGAGAGACGCGGGGGAGAGAGAGACGCGGGGAGAGAGAGACGCGGGGAGAGAGAGGCGGGGAGAGAGAGAGACGCGGGGAGTGAGAGAGACGCGGGGAGAGAGAGAGACGCGGGGAGTGAGAGACGCGGGGAGTGAGAGAGACGCGGGGGGGAGAGAGACGCGCGGGGGAGAGAGAAGCGGAGAGGGAGAGAGAAGCGGGGAGAGAGAGAGACGCGGGGAGAGAGAGAGACGCGGGGAGAGAGAGAGACGCGAGGGAGAGAGACGCGGGGGAGAGAGACGCGGGGAGAGAGAGAGACGCGGGGAGAGAGAGAGACGCGGGGAGTGAGAGAGACGCGGGGAGTGAGAGAGACGCGGGGGGGAGAGAGAGACGTGGGGAGTGAGAGAGACGCGGGGGGAAGAGAGACGCGGGGGAGAGAGACGCGGGGAGAGAGAGAGACGCGGGGAGAGAGAGGCGAGGGAGAGAGAGAGACGCGGGGAGAGAGAGAGACGCGGGGAGTGAGAGAGACGCGGGGGGGAGAGAGAGACGCGGGGAGTGAGAGAGAGACATGGGGGAGAGATAGAGAGAGAGAGAGACGCGGGGAGTGAGAGAGACGCGGGGAGAGAGAGAGACGCGGGGAGTGAGAGAGACGCGGGGAGTGAGAGAGACGCGGGGGGGAGAGAGAGACGCGGGGAGTGAGAGAGAGACATGGGGGAGAGAGAGAGACGCGGGGAGTGAGAGAGACGCGGGGAGAGAGAGAGTGACGCGGGGAGAGAGAGACGTGGGGAGTGAGAGAGAGACGCGGGGAGAGAGAGACGCGGGGCAGTGAGAGAGAGACATGGGGGAGAGAGAGAGAGACGTGGAGGGGAGAGAGAGAGACGTGGGGGAGAGAGAGAGAGACGTGGGGGAGAGAGAGAGACGTGGAGGAGAGAGAGAGAGATTCAGGGAGAGAGAGACGCGGGGAGGGAGAGAGAGAGACGCGGGGAGGGGCCGAGAGAGAGACGCAGGGAGAGAGAGACGCGGGGAGAGAGAGACGCGGGGAGTGAGAGACGCGGGGAGAGAGAGAGAAGCGGGGGAGAGAGACGCGGGGAGGGGCCGAGAGAGAGACTATGGGAGTGAGAGAAATTCAGGGGGGGGAGAGAGAGACGCGGGGAGTGAGAGACGCGGGGAGTGAGAGAGATTCGGGGAGAGAGAGAGAGACGCGGGGAGTGAGAGACGCGGGGAGTGAGAGAGATTCGGGGGGGAGAGAGAGAGACGCGGGGGGAGGGGCCGAGAGAGAGTGAGACGCGGGGGGAGGGGCCGAGAGAGAGAGAGACGCGGGGGAGAGAGAGAGATTCGGGGGGGAGAGAGAGGGATTTGGGGGGGAGAGAGAGAGACGCGGGGAGTGAGAGACGCGGGGGGGGAGAGAGAGAGACGCGGGGAGTGAGAGACGCGGGGACTGAGAGAGATTCGGGGGGTAGAGAGAGAGACGCGGTGGGAGGGGCCGAGAGAGAGAGAGACGCGGGGGAGAGAGAGAGAGACGTGGGGGAGAGAGAGAGATTCAGGGGGGAGAGAGAGACGTGGGGGGAGGGGCCGAGAGAGAGAGAGACGCGGGGGGAGGGGCCGAGAGAGAGAGAGAGACGCAGGGGAGAGAGAGAGATTCGGGGGGGAGAGAGAGAGACGCGGGGAGTGAGAGACGCGGGGGGGGGAGTGAGAGACGCGGGGGGGAGAGAGATTCAGGGGGGGGGCAGAGAGACGTGGGGGGAGGGGCCGAGAGAGAGAGAGACGCGGGGGGAGGGGCCGAGAGAGAGAGAGAGACGCGGGGGAGAGAGAGAGACGCGGGGGGGAGAGAGAGAGACGCGGGGAGTGAGAGACGCGGGGGGGGAGTGAGAGACGCGGGGGGGAGAGAGAGACGCGGGGGGGAGAGAGAGAGATTCGGGGGGAGAGAGAGAGACGTGGGGGAGAGAGAGAGACGTGGGGGAGAGAGAGAGATTAGGGGGGAGAGAGAGACGGGGGGAGAGAGACGGGGAGAGAGAGAGACGCGGGGAGAGAGACGTGGGGGAGAGAGAGACGCGGGGGAGAGAGAGAGACGCGGGGGGAGGGGCCGAGAGAGAGAGAGAGACGCGGGGGAGAGAGAGAGACGCGGGGGGGAGAGAGAGAGACGCGGGGGGGAGAGAGAGAGACGCGGGGAGTGAGAGACGCGGGGGGGGGAGTGAGAGACGCGGGGGGGAGAGAGAGAGACGTGGGGAGAGAGAGAGAGACGCGGGGAGAGAGAGAGACGCGGGGAGACAGACGCGGGGAGAGAGAGAGATGCGGGGAGAGAGAGATGCGGGGAGAGAGAGAGATTCGGGGGGAGGAGAGAGAGAGATTCGGGGGGTAGAGAGAGAGACGCGGGGGGAGGGGCCGAGAGAGAGAGAGACGCGGGGGAGAGAGGCGGATTCAGGGGGGAGAGAGAGACGTGGGGGGAGGGGCCGAGAGAGAGAGAGAGACGCAGGGGGGAGAGAGAGATTCGGGGGGGAGAGAGAGAGACGCGGGGAGTGAGAGACGCGGGGGGGGAGTGAGAGACGCGGGGGGGAGAGAGATTCAGGGGGGAGAGAGAGACGTGGGGGGAGGGGCCGAGAGAGAGAGAGAGACGCGGGGGGAGGGGCCGAGAGAGAGAGAGACGCGGGGGAGAGAGAGAGACGCGGGGGGGAGAGAGAGAGACGCGGGGGGGAGAGAGAGAGACGCGGGGGGGAGTGAGAGACGCGGGGGGGAGAGAGAGACGCGGGGGGGAGAGAGAGAGACGCGGGGAGAGAGAGAGACGCGGGGAGAGAGACGCGGGGAGAGAGAGAGATGCGGGGAGAGAGAGAGATGCGGGGAGAGAGAGAGATTCGGGGGGGGAGAGAGAGAGAGACGCGGGGAGAGAGAGAGACGCGGGGGAGAGAGAGAGATTCGGGGGGGAGAGAGAGAGATTCGGGGGGGAGAGAGAGAGACGCGGGGGAGAGAGAGAGACGCGGGGGAGAGAGAGAGATTCGGGGGAGAGAGAGAGATTCGGGGGGAGAGAGAGAGATTCGGGGGGGAGAGAGAGAGACGCGGGGAGTGAAAGGTGCGGGGAGTGAGAGACGCGGGGAGTGAGAGACGCGGGGAGAGAGAGAGATTCGGGGGGGAGAGAGAGAGACGCGGGGAGAGAGAGAGACGCGGGGGAGAGAGAGACGCGGGGGGAGAGAGAGACGTGGGGGAGGGAGAGAGAGACGTGGGGGAGAGAGAGAGACGTTGTGAGTGAGAGACGCGGGGGAGAGAGAGAGATTCGGGGGGAGAGAGAGAGATTCGGGGGGGAGAGAGAGAGATTTGGGGGGGAAGAGAGAGAGACGCGGGGAGTGAGAGATTCGGGGGGGGAGAGAGAGAGACGCGGGGAGAGAGAGAGACGCGGGGAGAGAGAGAGACGTGGGGGGAGAGAGAGACGCGGGGAGTGAGAGAGACGCGGGGAGTGAGAGACGCGGGGAGAGAGAGAGACACGGGGAGTGAGAGACGCGGGGGAGAGAGAGAGATTCGGGGGGGAGAGAGAGACGCGGGGAGTGAGAGACGCGGGGAGTGAGAGACGCGGGGAGTGAGAGAGATTCGGGGGGTAGAGAGAGAGACGCGGGGGAGAGAGAGAGACGCGGGGGAGAGAGAGACGCGGGGGAGAGAGAGACGCGGGGTTGAGAGAGACGCGGGGAGAGAGAGACGCGGGGGAGAGAGAGACGCGGGGAGAGAGAGACGCGGGGGAGAGAGAGACGCGGGGGAGAGAGAGACGCGGGGAGAGAGAGGCGGGGAGAGAGAGAGACGCGGGGAGAGAGACGTGGGGGAGAGAGAGACGCGGGGGAGAGAGAGACGCGGGGGAGAGAGAGACGCGGGGGAGAGAGAGACGCGGGGGAGAGAGAGACGCGGGGAGAGAGAGAGACGCGGGGAGAGAGAGAGACGCGGGGAGAGAGAGAGACGCGGGGAGTGAGAGACGCGGGGAGAGAGAGACGCGGGGAGTGAGAGAGACGCGGGGGGGAGAGAGACGCGCGGGGGAGAGAGAAGCGGAGAGGGAGAGAGAAGCGGGGAGAGAGAGAGACGCGGGGAGAGAGAGAGACGCGGGGGAGAGAGACGCGGGGGAGAGAGACGCGGGGAGAGAGAGAGAGAGAGACATGGGGGAGAGAGAGAGAGAGAGAGAGACATGGGGGAGAGAGAGAGAGAGAGACATGGGGGAGAGAGAGAGAGAGAGACATGGGGGAGAGAGAGAGAGAGAGACATGGGGGAGAGAGAGAGACGCGGGGAGAGAGAGAGAGACATGGGGGAGAGAGAGAGACATGGGAGAGAGAGAGAGACATGGGGGAGAGAGAGAGAGAGAGACATGGGGGAGTGAGAGAGAGAGAGAAATGGGGGAGAGAGAGAGAGAGAGACATGGGGGAGAGAGAGAGAGAGAGACATGGGGGAGAGAGAGAGAGACATGGGGGAGAGAGAGAGAGAGACATGGGGGAGAGAGAGAGAGAGACATGGGGGAGAGAGAGAGACGCGGGGAGAGAGAGAGAGAGAGACATGGGGGAGAGAGAGAGAGAGAGACATGGGGGAGAGAGAGAGAGACATGGGGGAGAGAGAGAGAGAGAGACGCGGGGAGAGAGAGAGACATGGGGGAGAGAGAGAGACGCGGGGAGAGAGAGAGAGACGCGGGGAGAGAGTGACGCGGGGAGAGAGGGAGAGAGAGACATGGGGGAGAGAGAGAGACGCGGGGAGAGAGAGACGCGGGGAGAGAGGGAGAGAGAGACATGGGGAGAGAGAGAGACGCGGGGAGAGAGAGACGCGGGGAGAGAGAGAGACGCGGGGAGAGAGAGACGCGGGGAGAGAGAGAGAGAGTGACGCGGGGAGAGAGAGAGAGACATGGGGGAGAGAGAGAGACGCGGGGAGAGAGAGACGCGGGGAGAGAGGGAGAGAGAGACATGGGGGAGAGAGAGAGACGCGGGGAGAGAGAGAGAGACGCGGGGAGAGAGAGACGCGGGGAGAGAGAGAGAGACGCGGGGAGAGAGAGAGAGAGAGACATGGGGGAGAGAGAGAGAGAGAGACATGGGGGAGAGAGAGAGAGAGAGACGCGGGGAGAGAGAGAGAGAGGGACATGGGGGAGAGAGAGAGACGCGGGGAGAGAGAGAGAGACGCGGAGAGAGAGAGACGCGGGGAGAGAGGGAGAGAGAGACATGGGGGAGAGAGAGAGACGCGGGGAGAGAGAGAGAGACGCGGGGGAGAGAGACGCGGGGAGAGAGAGAGAGACGCGGGGAGAGAGAGAGAGACGCGGGGAGAGAGAGACGCGGGGAGAGAGGGAGAGAGAGACATGGGGGGAGAGAGAGAGAGAGACGCGGGGAGAGAGAGAGAGAGAGACATGGGGGAGAGAGAGAGAGAGAGACATGGGGGAGAGAGAGAGACGCGGGGAGTGAGAGAGACGCGGGGAGAGAGAGAGACGCAGGGAGAGAGAGACGCGGGGAGAGAGAGACGCAGGGAGAGAGAGAGAGACGCGGGGAGAGAGAGACGCGGGGAGAGAGGGAGAGAGAGACATGGGGGGGAGAGAGAGAGAGAGACGCGGGGAGAGAGAGAGAGAGACATGGGGGAGAGAGAGAGAGACATGGGGGAGAGAGAGAGAGATGCGGGGAGAGAGAGAGAGAGAGAGACATGGGGGAGAGAGAGAGAGAGAGACATGGGGGAGAGAGAGAGAGAGACATGGGGGAGAGAGAGAGAGAGAGACATGGGGGAGAGAGAGAGAGAGAGACGCGGGGAGAGAGAGACGCGGGGGAGTGAGAGAGAGACATGGGGGAGAGAGAGCGAGAGAGACATGGGGGAGTGAGAGAGAGACGCGGGGAGAGAGAGATGCGGGGAGAGAGAGAGAGAGAGACATGGGGGAGAGAGAGAGAGAGAGACATGGGGGAGAGAGAGAGAGAGAGACATGGGGGAGAGAGAGAGAGAGAGACATGGGGGAGAGAGAGAGAGAGAGACATGGGGGAGAGAGAGAGAGAGAGAGAGACATGGGGGAGAGAGAGAGAGAGAGACATGGGGGAGAGAGAGAGAGAGACATGGGGGAGAGAGAGAGAGAGACATGGGGGAGAGAGAGAGAGAGAGACGCGGGGAGAGAGAGACGCGGGGGAGTGAGAGAGAGACATGGGGGAGAGAGAGAGAGAGAGACATGGGGGAGTGAGAGAGAGACGCGGGGAGAGAGAGATGCGGGGAGAGAGAGAGAGAGAGACATGGGGGAGAGAGAGAGAGAGAGACATGGGGGAGAGAGAGAGAGAGACGCGGGGAGAGAGAGACGCGGGGGAGTGAGAGAGAGACATGGGGGAGAGAGAGAGAGAGAGACATGGGGGAGTGAGAGAGAGACGCGGGGAGAGAGAGATGCGGGGAGAGAGAGAGAGAGAGACATGGGGGAGAGAGAGAGAGAGAGACATGGGGGAGAGAGAGAGAGAGAGACATGGGGGAGAGAGAGAGAGAGAGACATGGGGGAGAGAGAGAGAGAGAGACATGGGGGAGAGAGAGAGAGAGAGAGAGACATGGGGGAGAGAGAGAGAGAGAGACATGGGGGAGAGAGAGAGAGAGAGACATGGGGAGAGAGAGAGAGACATGGGGGAGAGAGAGAGACATGGGAGAGAGAGAGAGAGAGACATGGGGGAGAGAGAGAGAGAGAGACATGGGGGAGTGAGAGAGAGAGAGACATGGGGGAGAGAGAGAGAGAGAGACATGGGGGAGAGAGAGAGAGAGAGACATGGGGGAGAGAGAGAGAGACATGGGGGAGAGAGAGAGAGAGACATGGGGGAGAGAGAGAGAGAGACATGGGGGAGAGAGAGCGACGCGGGGAGAGAGAGAGAGAGAGACATGGGGGAGAGAGAGAGAGAGAGACATGGGGGAGAGAGAGAGAGAGAGACGCGGGGAGAGAGAGAGAGAGAGACGCGGGGAGAGAGAGAGAGAGAGACATGGGGGAGAGAGAGAGAGAGAGACATGGGGGAGAGAGAGAGACATGGGGGAGAGAGAGAGAGAGAGACGCGGGGAGAGAGAGAGACATGGGGGAGAGAGAGAGACGCGGGGAGAGAGAGAGAGACGCGGGGAGAGAGAGACGCGGGGAGAGAGGGAGAGAGAGACATGGGGGAGAGAGAGAGACGCGGGGAGAGAGAGACGCGGGGAGAGAGGGAGAGAGAGACATGGGGGAGAGAGAGAGACGCGGGGAGAGGGAGACGCGGGGAGAGAGAGACGCGGGGAGAGAGAGAGAGACGCGGGGAGAGAGAGAGAGACATGGGGGAGAGAGAGAGAGAGAGAGACATGGGGGAGAGAGAGAGAGGCATGGGGGAGAGAGAGAGAGCGAGAGACATGGGGGAGAGAGAGAGACGCGGGGAGAGAGAGACGCGGAGAGAGAGAGACGCGGAGAGAGAGAGACGCGGGGAGAGAGGGAGAGAGAGACATGGGGGAGAGAGAGAGACACGGGGAGAGAGAGAGAGAGACGCGGGGAGAGAGAGACGCGGGGAGAGAGGGAGAGAGAGAGAGAGTGACGCGGGGAGAGAGAGAGAGACATGGGGAGAGAGAGAGACGCGGGGAGAGAGAGACGCGGGGAGAGAGGGAGAGAGAGACGCGGGGAGAGAGAGAGAGACGCGGGGAGAGAGAGACGCGGGGAGAGAGAGAGAGACGCGCGGAGAGAGAGAGAGAGAGACATGGGGGAGAGAGAGAGAGAGAGACATGGGGGAGAGAGAGAGAGAGAGACGCGGGGAGAGAGAGACATGGGGGAGAGAGAGAGAGACGCGGAGAGAGAGAGACGCGGGGAGAGAGGGAGAGAGAGACATGGGGGAGAGAGAGAGACGCGGGGAGAGAGAGAGAGACGCGGGGAGAGAGAGACGCGGGGAGAGAGAGACGCGGGTAGAGAGGGAGAGAGAGACATGGGGGAGAGAGAGAGAGAGACATGGGGGAGAGAGAGAGACGCGGGGAGAGAGAGAGAGACGCGGGGAGAGAGAGACGCGGGGAGAGAGAGAGACGCGGGGAGAGAGACGCGGGGAGAGAGAGAGACGCGGGGAGTGAGAGAGAGACGCGGGGAGAGAGAGACGCGGGGAGTGAGAGAGAGACGCGGGGAGAGAGAGAGACGCGGGGAGTGAGAGAGAGACGCGGGGAGAGAGAGAGACGCGGGGAGTGAGAGAGAGACGCGGGGAGTGAGAGAGAGACGCGGGCAGAGAGAGACGCGGGGAGTGAGAGAGAGTGACGGGGAGAGAGAGAGAGACGCGGGGAGTGAGAGAGAGACGCGGGGAGTGAGAGAGAGACGCGGGGAGAGAGAGACGCGGGGAGTGAGAGAGAGACGCGGGGAGAGACGCGGGGAGTGAGAGAGAGACGCGGGGAGTGAGAGAGAGACGCGGGGAGAGAGAGACGCGGGGAGAGAGACGCGGGGAGAGAGAGAGACGCGGGGAGTGAGAGAGAGACGCGGGGAGAGAGAGACGCGGGGAGTGAGAGAGAGACGCGGGGAGTGAGAGAGAGACGCGGGGAGAGAGAGACGCGGGGAGAGAGAGACGCGGGGAGTGAGAGAGAGACGCGGGGAGAGAGAGAGACGCGGGGAGTGAGAGAGACGCGGGGAGAGAGACGCGGGGAGAGAGAGACGCGGGGAGTGAGAGAGAGACGCGGGGAGTGAGAGAGAGACGCGGGGAGAGAGAGACGTGGGGAGTGAGAGAGACGCGGGGAGAGAGAGAGACGCGGGGAGAGAGAGAGACGCGGGGAGAGAGACGCGGGGAGAGAGAGAGACGCGGGGAGAGAGAGAGACGCGGGGAGAGAGACGCGGGGAGAGAGAGACGCGGGGAGTGAGAGAGAGACGCGGGGAGAGAGAGAGACGCGGGGAGAGAGAGAGACGCGGGGAGAGAGACGCGGGGAGAGAGAGACGCGGGGAGAGAGAGAGACGCGGGGAGAGAGAGAGACGCGGGGAGAGAGAGAGACGCGGGGAGTGAGAGAGAGACGCGGGGAGAGAGAGAGACGCGGGGAGAGAGAGAGACGCGGGGAGAGAGACGCGGGGAGAGAGAGACGCGGGGAGTGAGAGAGAGACGCGGGGAGAGAGAGAGATGCGGGGAGTGAGAGAGAGACGCGGGGAGAGAGAGAGACGCGGGGAGAGAGAGAGACGCGGGGAGAGAGAGAGACGCGGGGAGTGAGAGAGAGACGCGGGGAGAGAGAGAGACGCGGGGAGAGAGAGAGACGCGGGGAGAGAGACGTGGGGAGAGAGAGACGCGGGGAGAGAGAGACGCGGGGAGAGAGAGAGACGCGGGTAGAGAGAGAGACGCGGGGAGAGAGAGAGACGCGGGGAGTGAGAGAGAGACGCGGGGAGAGAGAGAGACGCGGGGAGAGAGAGAGACGCGGGGAGAGAGACGCGGGGAGAGAGAGACGCGGGGAGTGAGAGAGAGACGCGGGGAGAGAGAGAGATGCGGGGAGTGAGAGAGAGACGCGGGGAGAGAGAGAGACGCGGGGAGAGAGAGAGACGCGGGGAGTGAGAGAGAGACGCGGGGAGAGAGAGAGACGCGGGGAGAGAGAGAGACGCGGGGAGTGAGAGAGACGCGGGGAGAGAGACGCGGGGAGAGAGAGACGCGGGGAGAGAGAGAGACGCGGGGAGAGAGAGAGACGCGGGGAGAGAGAGAGACGCGGGGAGAGAGACGCGGGGAGAGAGACGCGGGGAGAGAGAGAGACGCGGGGAGAGAGAGAGACGTGGGGAGAGAGAGAGACGTGGGGAGAGAGAGAGACGCGGGGAGAGAGAGACGCGGGGAGAGAGAGAGACGCGGGGAGAGAGAGAGACGCGGGGAGAGAGACGCGGGGAGAGAGAGACGCGGGGAGTGAGAGAGACGCGGGGAGTGAGAGAGACGCGGGGAGTGAGAGAGACGCGGGGAGAGAGACGCGGGGAGAGAGAGACGCGGGGAGAGAGAGAGACGCGGGGAGAGAGAGAGACGCGGGGAGAGAGAGAGACGCGGGGAGAGAGACGCGGGGAGAGAGAGACGCGGGGAGAGAGAGACGCGGGGAGTGAGAGAGACGCGGGGAGAGAGAGAGACGCGGGGAGTGAGAGAGACGCGGGGAGTGAGAGAGATGCGGGGAGTGAGAGAGAGACGTGGGGGAGAGAGAGACGCGGGGAGTGAGAGAGAGACGCGGGGAGTGAGAGACGCGGGGAGTGAGAGAGACGCGGGGAGAGAGACGCGGGGAGAGAGAGACGCGGGGAGAGAGAGAGACGCGGGGAGAGAGAGAGACGCGGGGAGAGAGAGAGACGCGGGGAGAGAGACGCGGGGAGAGAGACACGCGGGGAGAGAGAGAGACGCGGGGAGAGAGAGAGACGCGGGGAGAGAGACGCGGGGAGAGAGAGACGCGGGGAGAGAGAGAGACGCGGGGAGAGAGACGCGGGGAGAGAGAGACGCGGGGAGTGAGAGAGACGCGGGGAGAGAGAGAGACGCGGGGAGTGAGAGAGACGCGGGGAGTGAGAGAGACGCGGGGAGTGAGAGAGACGCGGGGAGAGAGACGCGGGGAGAGAGAGACGCGGGGAGAGAGAGAGACGCGGGGAGAGAGAGAGACGCGGGGAGAGAGAGAGACGCGGGGAGAGAGAGAGACGCGGGGAGAGAGACGCGGGGAGAGAGAGACGCGGGGAGAGAGAGAGACGCGGGGAGAGAGACGCGGGGAGAGAGAGACGCGGGGAGTGAGAGAGACGCGGGGAGAGAGAGAGACGCGGGGAGAGAGAGAGACGCGGGGAGAGAGACGCGGGGAGAGAGAGACGCGGGGAGTGAGAGAGACGCGGGGAGAGAGAGAGACGCGGGGAGTTAGAGAGACGCGGGGAGTGAGAGAGACGCGGGGAGTGAGAGAGACGCGGGGAGAGAGAGACGCGGGGAGAGAGAGAGACGCGGGGAGAGAGAGAGACGCGGGGAGAGAGAGAGACGCGGGGAGAGAGACGCGGGGAGAGAGAGACGCGGGGAGTGAGAGAGACGCGGGGAGAGAGAGAGACGCGGGGAGTGAGAGAGACGCGGGGAGTGAGAGAGACGCGGGGAGAGAGAGAGAGACGCGGGGAGTGAGAGAGACGCGGGGAGAGAGAGAGACGCGGGGAGAGAGAGAGACGCGGGGAGAGAGAGAGACGCGGGGAGAGAGAGACGCGGGGAGAGAGAGACGCGGGGAGTGAGAGAGACGCGGGGAGAGAGAGAGACGCGGGGAGTGAGAGAGACGCGGGGAGTGAGAGAGACGCGGGGGGGAGAGAGACGCGGGGAGAGAGAGAGACGCGGGGAGTGAGAGAGACGCGGGGAGAGAGAGAGACGCGGGGAGAGAGACGCGGGGAGAGAGAGACGCGGGGAGTGAGAGAGACGCGGGGAGAGAGAGAGACGCGGGGAGAGAGACGCGGGGAGAGAGAGACGCGGGGAGTGAGAGAGACGCGGGGAGAGAGAGAGACGCGGGGAGTGAGAGAGACGCGGGGAGTGAGAGAGACGCGGGGAGAGAGACGCGGGGAGAGAGAGACGCGGGGAGAGAGAGAGACGCGGGGAGAGAGAGAGACGCGGGGAGAGAGAGACGCGGGGAGTGAGAGAGACGCGGGGAGAGAGAGAGACGCGGGGAGTGAGAGAGACGCGGGGAGTGAGAGAGACGCGGGGAGAGAGAGAGGCGGGGAGAGAGAGAGACGCGGGGAGTGAGAGAGACGCGGGGAGAGAGAGAGACGCGGGGAGAGAGAGAGACGCGGGGAGAGAGAGAGACGCGGGGAGTGAGAGAGACGCGGGGAGTGAGAGAGACGCGGGGAGAGAGAGACGCGGGGAGAGAGAGAGACGCGGGGAGTGAGAGAGACGCGGGGAGAGAGAGAGACGCGGGGAGAGAGAGAGACGCGGGGAGAGAGAGAGACGCGGGGAGAGAGAGAGACGCGGGGAGAGAGACGCGGGGAGAGAGAGACGCGGGGAGTGAGAGAGACGCGGGGAGAGAGAGAGACGCGGGGAGTGAGAGAGACGCGGGGAGAGAGAGAGACGCGGGGAGTGAGAGAGACGCGGGGAGTGAGAGAGATGCGGGGAGTGAGAGAGAGACGCGGGGAGTGAGAGAGATGCGGGGAGAGAGAGACGCGGGGAGTGAGAGAGACGCGGGGAGAGAGAGAGACGCGGGGAGTGAGAGAGACGCGGGGAGTGAGAGAGATGCGGGGAGTGAGATAGAGACGTGGGGGAGAGAGAGACGCGGGGAGTGAGAGAGAGACGCGGGGAGTGAGAGAGAGACGTGGGGGAGAGAGAGAGAGACGCGGGGAGTGAGAGAGACGCGGGGAGTGAGAGAGATGCGGGGAGAGAGAGAGACGCGGGGAGAGAGACGCGGGGAGAGAGAGACGCGGGGAGAGAGAGAGACGCGGGGAGTGAGAGAGACGCGGGGAGTGAGAGAGATGCGGGGAGAGAGAGAGACGCGGGGAGAGAGACGCGGGGAGAGAGAGACGCGGGGAGTGAGAGAGACGCGGGGAGAGAGAGAGACGCGGGGAGTGAGAGAGACGCGGGGAGTGAGAGAGATGCGGGGAGTGAGAGAGAGACGCGGGGAGTGAGAGAGATGCGGGGAGAGAGAGACGCGGGGAGTGAGAGAGACGCGGGGAGAGAGAGAGACGCGGGGAGTGAGAGAGACGCGGGGAGTGAGAGAGATGCGGGGAGTGAGAGAGAGACGTGGGGGAGAGAGAGACGCGGGGAGTGAGAGAGAGACGCGGGGAGAGAGAGAGAGACGCGGGGAGAGAGAGAGACGCGGGGAGAGAGACGCGGGGAGAGAGAGAGACGCGGGCAGTGAGAGAGAGACGCGGGGAGATAGAGACGCGGGGAGTGAGAGAGAGACGCGGGGAGAGAGACGCGGGGAGAGAGACGCGGGGAGTGAGAGAGAGACGCGGGGAGAGAGAGAGACGCGGGGAGTGAGAGAGAGACGCGGGGAGAGAGAGACGCGGGGAGTGAGAGAGAGTGACGGGGAGAGAGAGAGAGACGCGGGGAGTGAGAGAGAGACGCGGGGAGTGAGAGAGAGACGCGGGGAGTGAGAGAGAGACGCGGGGAGAGACGCGGGGAGTGAGAGAGAGATGCGGGGAGTGAGAGAGAGACGCGGGGAGAGAGAGACGCGGGGAGAGAGACGCGGGGAGAGAGAGAGACGCGGGGAGTGAGAGAGAGACGCGGGGAGAGAGAGACGCGGGGAGTGAGAGAGAGACGCGGGGAGTGAGAGAGAGACGCGGGGAGAGAGAGACGCGGGGAGAGAGAGACGCGGGGAGTGAGAGAGAGACGCGGGGAGAGAGAGAGACGCAGGGAGTGAGAGAGATGCGGGGAGAGAGACGCGGGGAGAGAGAGACGCGGGGAGTGAGAGAGAGACGCGGGGAGAGAGAGACGCGGGGAGAGAGAGACGTGGGGAGTGAGAGAGACGCGGGGAGAGAGAGCGACGCGGGGAGAGAGAGAGACGCGGGGAGAGAGACGCGGGGATTGAGAGAGACGCGGGGAGAGAGAGAGACGCGGGGAGAGAGACGCGGGGAGAGAGAGACGCGGGGAGTGAGAGAGAGACGCGGGGAGAGAGAGAGACGCGGGGAGAGAGAGAGACGCGGGGAGAGAGACGCGGGGAGAGAGAGACGCGGGGAGAGAGAGAGACGCGGGGAGAGAGAGAGACGCGGGGAGAGAGAGAGACGCGGGGAGTGAGAGAGAGACGCGGGGAGAGAGAGAGACGCGGGGAGAGAGAGAGACGCGGGGAGAGAGACGCGGGGAGAGAGAGACGCGGGGAGTGAGAGAGAGACGCGGGGAGAGAGATGCGGGGAGTGAGAGAGAGACGCGGGGAGAGAGAGAGACGCGGGGAGAGAGAGAGACGCGGGGAGTGAGAGAGAGACGCGGGGAGAGAGAGAGACGCGGGGAGAGAGAGAGACGCGGGGAGAGAGACGTGGGGAGAGAGAGACGCGGGGAGAGAGAGACGCGGGG
The DNA here is from genome assembly GCF_047496885.1 of Scyliorhinus torazame. Taxonomy (NCBI): domain Eukaryota; kingdom Metazoa; phylum Chordata; class Chondrichthyes; order Carcharhiniformes; family Scyliorhinidae; genus Scyliorhinus; species Scyliorhinus torazame. Next base: position 21,797,240 of record NC_092726.1, read on the forward strand.
AGAGAGAGAGACGCGGGTAGAGAGAGAGACGCGGGGAGAGAGAGAGACGCGGGGAGTGAGAGAGAGACGCGGGGAGAGAGAGAGACGCGGGGAGAGAGACGCGGGGAGAGAGACGCGGGGAGTGAGAGAGAGACGCGGGGAGAGAGAGAGATGCGGGGAGTGAGAGAGAGACGCGGGGAGAGAGAGAGACGCGGGGAGAGAGAGAGACGCGGGGAGTGAGAGAGACGCGGGGAGAGAGACGCGGGGAGAGAGAGACGCGGGGAGAGAGAGAGACGCGGGGAGAGAGACGCGGGGAGAGAGAGACGCGGGGAGAGAGAGACGCGGGGAGAGAGAGACGCGGGGAGTGAGAGAGACGCGGGGAGAGAGAGAGACGCGGGGAGAGAGACGCGGGGAGAGAGAGACGCGGGGAGTGAGAGAGACGCGGGGAGAGAGAGAGACGCGGGGAGTGAGAGAGACGCGGGGAGTGAGAGAGACGCGGGGAGAGAGACGCGGGGAGAGAGAGACGCGGGGAGAGAGAGAGACGCGGGGAGAGAGAGAGACGCGGGGAGAGAGAGAGACGCGGGGAGAGAGACGCGGGGAGAGAGAGACGCGGGGAGTGAGAGAGACGCGGGGAGAGAGAGAGACGCGGGGAGTGAGAGAGACGCGGGGAGAGAGAGAGACGAGGGGAGTGAGAGAGACGCGGGGAGAGAGAGAGACGCGGGGAGAGAGAGAGACGCGGGGAGAGAGACGCGGGGAGAGAGAGACGCGGGGAGTGAGAGAGACGCGGGGAGAGAGAGAGACGCGGGGAGTGAGAGAGACGCGGGGAGTGAGAGAGACGCGGGGAGTGAGAGAGACGCGGGGGGGAGAGAGACGCGGGGAGAGAGAGAGACGCGGGGAGTGAGAGAGACGCGGGGAGAGAGAGAGACGCGGGGAGTGAGAGAGACGCGGGGAGTGAGAGAGACGCGGGGAGAGAGAGAGACGCGGGGAGTGAGAGAGACGCGGGGAGTGAGAGAGACGCGGGGAGTGAGAGAGACGCGGGGGGGAGAGAGACGCGGGGAGAGAGAGAGACGCGGGGAGTGAGAGAGACGCGGGGAGAGAGAGAGACGCGGGGAGTGAGAGAGACGCGGGGAGTGAGAGAGACGCGGGGAGAGAGAGAGACGCGGGGAGAGAGACGCGGGGAGAGAGAGACGCGGGGAGAGAGAGAGACGCGGGGAGTGAGAGAAACGCGGGGAGTGAGAGAGACGCGGGGAGAGAGAGAGACGCGGGGAGAGAGACGCGGGGAGAGAGAGACGCGGGGAGTGAGAGAGACGCGGGGAGAGAGAGAGACGCGGGGAGTGAGAGAGACGCGGGGAGTGAGAGAGATGCGGGGAGTGAGAGAGAGACGCGGGGAGTGAGAGAGATGCGGGGAGAGAGAGACGCGGGGAGTGAGAGAGACGCGGGGAGAGAGAGAGACGCGGGGAGTGAGAGAGATGCGGGGAGTGAGAGAGAGACGTGGGGAGAGAGAGACGCGGGGAGTGAGAGAGAGACGCGGGGAGTGAGAGAGAGACGTGGGGGAGAGAGAGAGAGACGCGGGGAGTGAGAGAGACGCGGGGAGTGAGAGAGACGCGGGGAGAGAGAGAGACGCGGGGAGAGAGACGCGGGGAGAGAGAGACGCGGGGAGAGAGAGAGACGCGGGGAGTGAGAGAGACGCGGGGAGTGAGAGAGACGCGGGGAGAGAGAGAGACGCGGGGAGAGAGACGCGGGGAGAGAGAGACGCGGGGAGTGAGAGAGATGCGGGGAGAGAGAGACGCGGGGAGTGAGAGAGACGCGGGGAGAGAGAGAGACGCGGGGAGTGAGAGAGACGCGGGGAGTGAGAGAGATGCGGGGAGAGAGAGAGACGCGGGGAGAGAGACGCGGGGAGTGAGAGAGATGCGGGGAGAGAGAGACGCGGGGAGTGAGAGAGACGCGGGGAGAGAGAGAGACGCGGGGAGTGAGAGAGACGCGGGGAGTGAGAGAGATGCGGGGAGAGAGAGAGACGCGGGGAGAGAGACGCGGGGAGAGAGAGACGCGGGGAGAGAGAGAGACGCGGGGAGTGAGAGAGACGCGGGGAGTGAGAGAGATGCGGGGAGAGAGAGAGACGCGGGGAGAGAGAGACGCGGGGAGTGAGAGAGATGCGGGGAGAGAGAGACGCGGGGAGTGAGAGAGACGCGGGGAGAGAGAGAGACGCGGGGAGTGAGAGAGACGCGGGGAGTGAGAGAGATGCGGGGAGAGAGACGCGGGGAGAGAGACGCGGGGAGAGAGAGACGCGGGGAGTGAGAGAGATGCGGGGAGAGAGAGACGCGGGGAGTGAGAGAGACGCGGGGAGAGAGAGAGACGCGGGGAGTGAGAGAGACGCGGGGAGTGAGAGAGACGCGGGGAGTGAGAGAGACGCGGGGAGTGAGAGAGATGCGGGGAGAGAGACGCGGGGAGAGAGACGCGGGGAGAGAGAGACGCGGGGAGAGAGAGAGACGCGGGGAGTGAGAGAGACGCGGGGAGTGAGAGAGATGCGGGGAGAGAGAGAGACGCGGGGAGAGAGACGCGGGGAGAGAGAGACGCGGGGAGTGAGAGAGATGCGGGGAGAGAGAGACGCGGGGAGTGAGAGAGATGCGGGGAGTGAGAGAGAGACGCGGGGAGTGAGAGAGATGCGGGGAGAGAGAGACGCGGGGAGTGAGAGAGACGCGGGGAGAGAGAGAGACGCGGGGAGTGAGAGAGACGCGGGGAGTGAGAGAGATGCGGGGAGTGAGAGAGAGACGTGGGGGAGAGAGAGACGCGGGGAGTGAGAGAGAGACGCGGGGAGTGAGAGAGAGACGTGGGGGAGAGAGAGAGAGACACGGGGAGTGAGAGAGACGCGGGGAGTGAGAGAGATGCGGGGAGAGAGAGAGACGCGGGGAGAGAGACGCGGGGAGAGAGAGACGCGGGGAGAGAGAGAGACGCGGGGAGTGAGAGAGACGCGGGGAGTGAGAGAGATGCGGGGAGAGAGAGACGCGGGGAGAGAGACGCGGGGAGAGAGAGACGCGGGGAGTGAGAGAGACGCGGGGAGAGAGAGAGACGCGGGGAGTGAGAGAGACGCGGGGAGTGAGAGAGATGCGGGGAGTGAGAGAGAGACGCGGGGAGTGAGAGAGATGCGGGGAGAGAGAGACGCGGGGAGTGAGAGAGACGCGGGGAGTGAGAGAGACGCGGGGAGTGAGAGAGATGCGGGGAGTGAGAGAGAGACGTGGGGGAGAGAGAGACGCGGGGAGTGAGAGAGAGACGCGGGGAGAGAGAGAGAGACGCGGGGAGAGAGAGACGCGGGGAGAGAGAGAGACGCGGGGGAGAGAGACGCGGGGAGAGAGAGAGACGCGGGGAGTGAGAGAGAGACGCGGGGAGAGAGAGACGCGGGGAGTGAGAGAGAGACGCGGGGAGAGAGACGCGGGGAGTGAGAGAGAGACGCGGGGAGAGAGAGAGACGCGGGGAGTGAGAGAGAGACGCGGGGAGTGAGAGAGAGACGCGGGGAGAGAGAGACGCGGGGAGTGAGAGAGAGTGACGGGGAGAGAGAGAGAGACGCGGGGAGTGAGAGAGAGACGCGGGGAGTGAGAGAGAGACGCGGGGGAGAGAGAGACGCGGGGAGTGAGAGAGAGACGCGGGGAGAGACGCGGGGAGTGAGAGAGAGACGCGGGGAGTGAGAGAGAGACGCGGGGAGGAGAGAGACGCGGGGGAGAGAGACGCGGGGGAGAGAGAGAGACGCGGGGAGTGAGAGAGAGACGCGGGGGAGAGAGAGACGCGGGGAGTGAGAGAGAGACGCGGGGAGTGAGAGAGAGACGCGGGGAGAGAGAGACGCGGGGAGTGAGAGAGAGACGCGGGGAGAGAGAGACGCGGGGAGAGAGAGACGTGGGGAGTGAGAGAGACGCGGGGAGAGAGAGAGACGCGGGGAGAGAGAGAGACGCGGGGAGAGAGACGCGGGGAGAGAGAGAGACGCGGGGAGAGAGAGAGACGGGGAGAGAGAGACGCGGGGAGTGAGAGAGAGACGCGGGGAGAGAGAGAGACGCGGGGGAGAGAGACGCGGGAGAGAGAGACGCGGGGAGAGAGAGAGACGCGGGGAGAGAGAGAGACGCGGGGAGAGAGAGAGACGCGGGGAGTGAGAGAGAGACGCGGGGAGAGAGAGAGACGCGGGGAAAGAGAGAGAGACGCGGGGAGAGAGACGCGGGGAGAGAGAGACGCGGGGAGTGAGAGAGAGACGCGGGGAGAGAGAGAGATGCGGGGAGTGAGAGAGAGACGCGGGGAGAGAGAGAGACGCGGGGGAGAGAGAGAGACGCGGGGAGTGAGAGAGAGACGCGGGGAGAGAGAGAGAAGCGGGGAGAGAGAGAGACGCGGGGAGAGAGACGTGGGGAGAGAGAGACGCGGGGAGAGAGAGACGCGGGGAGAGAGAGAGACGCGGGTAGAGAGAGAGACGCGGGGAGAGAGAGAGACGCGGGGAGTGAGAGAGAGACGCGGGGGAGAGAGAGAGACGCGGGGAGAGAGAGAGACGCGGGGAGAGAGACGCGGGGAGAGAGAGACGCGGGGAGTGAGAGAGAGACGCGGGGAGAGAGAGAGAGATGCGGGGAGTGAGAGAGAGACGCGGGGAGAGAGAGAGACGCGGGAGGGAGAGAGAGAGACGCGGGGAGTGAGAGAGAGACGCGGGGAGAGAGAGAGACGCGGGGAGTGAGAGAGACGCGGGGGAGAGAGACGCGGGGAGAGAGAGACGCGGGGAGAGAGAGAGACGCGGGGAGAGAGAGAGAGACGCGGGGGAGAGAGAGAGACGCGGGGAGAGAGACGCGGGGGAGAGAGACGCGGGGAGAGAGACACGCGGGGAGAGAGAGAGACGTGGGGAGAGAGAGAGACGTGGGGAGAGAGAGAGACGCGGGGAGAGAGACGTGGGGAGAGAGAGAGACGCGGGGAGAGAGACGCGGGGAGAGAGAGAGACGCGGGGAGAGAGACGCGGGGAGAGAGACGCGGGGAGTGAGAGAGACGCGGGGAGTGAGAGAGACGCGGGGAGTGAGAGAGACGCGGGGAGATAGACGCGGGGAGAGAGAGACGCGGGGAGAGAGAGAGACGCGGGGAGAGAGAGAGACGCGGGGAGAGAGACGCGGGAGAGAGAGACGCGGGGAGAGAGAGAGACGCGGGGAGAGAGACGCGGGGGAGAGAGAGACGCGGGGAGTGAGAGAGACGCGGGGAGAGAGAGAGACGCGGGGAGTGAGAGAGACGCGGGGAGTGAGAGAGAGATGCGGGGAGTGAGAGAGAGACGTGGGGGAGAGAGAGACGCGGGGAGTGAGAGAGAGACGCGGGGAGTGAGAGACGCGGGGAGTGAGAGACGCGGGTAGAGAGACGCGGGGAGAGAGAGACGCGGGGAGAGAGAGACGCGGGGAGAGAGGAGAGACGCGGGGAGAGAGAGAGACGCGGGGAGAGAGAGAGACGCGGGGAGAGAGACGCGGGGAGAGAGACGCGGGGAGAGAGAGACACGCGGGGAGAGAGAGAGACGCGGGGAGAGAGAGAGACGTGGGGAGAGAGAGAGACGCGGGGAGAGAGAGACGCGGGGAGAGAGAGAGACGCGGGGAGAGAGAGAGACGTGGGGAGAGAGAGACGCGGGGAGAGAGACGCGGGGAGAGAGAGACGCGGGGAGAGAGAGAGACGCGGGGAGAGAGACGCGGGGAGAGAGAGACGCGGGGAGTGAGAGAGACGCGGGGAGAGAGACGCGGGGAGTGAGAGAGACGCGGGGAGTGAGAGAGACGCGGGGAGAGAGACGCGGGGAGAGAGAGACGCGGGGAGAGAGAGAGACGCGGGGAGAGAGAGAGACGCGGGGAGAGAGACGCGGGGGAGAGAGAGACGCGGGGAGAGAGAGAGACGCGGGGGAGAGAGAGAGACGCGGGGAGAGAGAGACGCGGGGAGTGAGAGAGACGCGGGGAGAGAGAGAGACGCGGGGAGAGAGACGCGGGGAGAGAGAGACGCGGGGAGTGAGAGAGACGCGGGGAGAGAGAGAGACGCGGGGAGTGAGAGAGAGCGCGGGGAGTGAGAGAGAGACGCGGGGAGAGAGACGCGGGGAGAGAGAGACGCGGGAGAGAGAGACGCGGGGAGAGAGAGAGACGCGGGGAGAGAGAGAGACGCGGGGAGAGAGACTCGGGGAGAGAGAGACGCGGGGGAGTGAGAGAGACGCCGGGGAGAGAGAGAGACGCGGGGAGTGAGAGAGACGCGGGGAGTGAGAGAGACGCGGGGAGAGAGAGAGAGAGACGCGGGGAGTGAGAGAGACGCGGGGAGAGAGAGAGACGCGGGGAGAGAGAGAGACGCGGGGGAGACGAGAGAGACGCGGGGAGAGAGACGCGGGGAGAGAGAGACGCGGGGAGTGTGAGAGAGACGCGGGGAGAGAGAGAGACGCGGGGAGTGAGAGAGACGCGGGGAGTGAGAGAGACGCGGGGGGGAGAGAGACGCGGGAGAGAGAGAGACGCGGGGAGTGAGAGAGACGCGGGGAGAGAGAGAGACGCGGGGAGTGAGAGAGACGCGGGGAGTGAGAGAGACGCGGGGGAGAGAGAGAGACGCGGGGAGTGAAGAGAGACGCGGGGAGTGAGAGAGACGCGGGGGGGAGAGAGACGCGGGGAGAGAGAGAGACGCGGGGGAGTGAGAGAGACGCGGGGAGAGAGAGAGACGCGGGGAGTGAGAGAGACGCGGGGAGTGAGAGAGATGCGGGGAGAGAGAGAGACGCGGGGAGAGAGACGCGGGGGAGAGAGAGACGCGGGGAGAGAGAGAGACGCGGGGAGTGAGAGAGACGCGGGGAGTGAGAGAGATGCGGGGAGAGAGAGAGACGCGGGGAGAGAGACGCGGGGAGAGAGAGACGCGGGGAGTGAGAGAGACGCGGGGAGAGAGAGAGACGCGGGGAGTGAGAGAGACGCGGGGAGTGAGAGAGATGCGGGGAGTGAGAGAGAGACGCGGGGAGTGAGAGAGATGCGGGGAGAGAGAGACGCGGGGAGTGAGAGAGATGCGGGGAGAGAGAGAGACGCGGGGAGTGAGAGAGACGCGGGGAGTGAGAGAGATGCGGGAGTGAGAGAGAGACGTCGGGGGGAGAAAGAGACGCGGGGAGTGAGAGAGAGACGCGGGAGTGAGAGAGAGACGTGGGGGAGAGAGAGAGAGACGCGGGGGAGTGAGAGAGACGCGGGGAGTGAGAGAGATGCGGGGAGAGAGAGAGACGCGGGGAGAGAGACGCGGGGAGAGAGAGACGCGGGGAGAGAGAGAGACGCGGGGAGTGAGAGAGACGCGGGGAGTGAGAGAGATGCGGGGAGAGAGAGAGACGCGGGGAGAGAGACGCGGGGAGAGAGAGACGCGGGGAGTGAGAGAGATGCGGGGAGAGAGAGACGCGGGGAGTGAGAGAGACGCGGGGGGAGAGAGAGAGAGACGCGGGGAGTGAGAGAGACGCGGGGAGTGAGAGAGATGCGGGGAGAGAGAGAGACGCGGGGAGAGAGACGCGGGGAGAGAGAGACGCGGGGAGTGAGAGAGATGCGGGGAGAGAGAGAGACGCGGGGAGTGAGAGAGACGCGGGGAGAGAGAGAGACGCGGGGAGTGAGAGAGACGCGGGGAGTGAGAGAGATGCGGGGAGAGAGAGAGAGACGCGGGGAGAGAGACGCGGGGAGAGAGAGACGCGGGGAGTGAGAGAGATGCGGGGAGAGAGAGAGACGCGGGGAGTGAGAGAGACGCGGGGAGAGGAGAGAGACGCGGGGAGTGAGAGAGACGCGGGGAGTGAGAGAGATGCGGGGGAGAGAGAGAGACGCGGGGAGAGAGACGCGGGGAGAGAGAGACGCGGGGAGTGAGAGAGATGCGGGGAGAGAGAGAGACGCGGGGAGTGAGAGAGACGCGGGGAGTGAGAGAGATGCGGGGAGAGAGAGACGCGGGGAGTGAGAGAGACGCGGGGAGAGAGAGAGACGCGGGGAGTGAGAGAGACGCGGGGAGTGAGAGAGATGCGGGGAGAGAGACGCGGGGAGAGAGAGACGCGGGGAGTGAGAGAGATGCGGGTAGAGAGAGACGCGGGGAGTGAGAGAGATGCGGGGAGAGAGAGAGACGCGGGGAGTGAGAGAGATGCGGGGAGTGAGAGAGATGCGGGGAGAGAGAGAGACGCGGGGAGTGAGAGAGATGCGGGGAGTGAGAGAGATGCGGGGAGAGAGAGAGACGCGGGGAGTGAGAGAGACGCGGGGAGTGAGAGAGACGCGGGGAGAGAGAGAGACGCGGGGAGTGAGAGAGACGCGGGGAGTGAGAGAGATGCGGGGATGAGAGAGACGCGGGGAGTGAGAGAGACGCGGGGAGTGAGAGAGACGCGGGGAGTGAGAGAGATGCGGGGAGTGAGAGAGATGCGGGGAGAGAGAGAGACGCGGGGAGTGAGAGAGACGCGGGGAGTGAGAGAGATGCGGGGAGAGAGAGATGCGGGAGAGAGAGACGCGGGAGTGAGAGAGACGCGGGGAGTGAGAGGAGACGCGGGGAAGAGAGAGACGCGGGGAGTGAGAGAGACGCGGGGGAGAGAGAGAGACGCGGGGAGTGAGAGAGACGCGGGAGTGAGAGAGAGACGCGGGGAGTGAGAGAGACGCGGGGAGTGAGAGAGAGACGCGGGGAGTGAGAGAGATGCGGGGAGTGAGAGAGAGACGCGGGGAGAGAGAGAGATGCGGGGAGTGAGAGAGACGCGGGGAGTGAGAGAGACGCGGGGAGAGAGAGAGACGCGGGGAGAGAGAGACGCGGGGAGAGAGAGAGACGCGGGGAGTGAGAGAGACGCGGGGAGTGAGAGAGATGCGGGGAGTGAGAGAGAGACGCGGGGAGTGAGAGAGATGCGGGGAGTGAGAGAGAGACGCGGGGGAGAGAGAGACGCGGGGAGTGAGAGAGAGACGCGGGGAGTGAGAGAGAGACGCGGGGAGTGAGAGATGCGGGGAGTGAGAGAGAGACGCGGGGAGTGAGAGACGCGGGGAGTGAGAGAGAGACGCGGGGAGAGAGAGACGCGGGGAGTGAGAGAGAGACGCGGGGAGTGAGAGAGAGACGCGGGGAGAGAGAGACGCGGGGAGTGAGAGAGAGAGACGCGGGGAGAGAGAGAGACGCGGGGAGTGAGAGACGCGGGGAGTGAGAGAGAGACGCGGGGAGAGAGAGACGCGGGGAGTGAGAGAGAGACGCGGGGAGGTGAGAGAGAGACGCGGGAGAGAGAGAGACGCGGGGAGTGAGAGAGAGACGCGGGGAGAGAGAGACGCGGGGAGTGAGAGACGCGGGGAGTGAGAGAGAGACGCGGGGAGAGAGAGACGCGGGGAGTGAGAGAGAGACGCGGGGAGAGAGAGACGCGGGGAGAGAGAGAGACGCAGGGGAGTGAGAGAGAGACGCGGGGAGTGAGAGACGCGGGGAGTGAGAGAGAGACGCGGGGAGAGAGAGACGCGGGGAGTGAGAGAGAGACGCGGGGAGTGAGAGACGCGGGGAGTGAGAGAGAGACGCGGGAGAGAGAGACGCGGGGAGTGAGAGACGCGGGGAGTGAGAGAGAGACGCGGGGAGAGAGAGACGCGGGGAGTGAGAGAGAGACGCGGGGAAGTGAGAGACGCGGGGAGTGAGAGAGAGACCGTGGGGGAGAGAGAGACGCGGGGAGTGAGAGACGCGGGGAGTGAGAGAGAGACGCGGGGAGTGAGAGACGCGGGGAGTGAGAGAGAGACGCGGGGAGAGAGAGACGCGGGGAGTGAGAGAGAGACGCGGGGAGTGGAGAGAGAGACGCGGGGAGTGAGAGAGAGACGCGGGGAGTGAGAGACGCGGGGGAGTGAGAGACGTGGGGAGTGAGAGACGCGGGGAGTGAGAGAGAGACGCGGGGGGAGAGAGAGGGACGGGAGTGAGAGAGAGACGCGGGGAGAGAGAGACGCGGGAGTGAGAGAGAGACGCGGGGAGTGAGAGAGAGACGCGGGGAGAGAGAGACGCGGGGAGTGAGAGAGACGCGGGGAGTGAGAGAGACGTGGGGGAGTGAGAGAGACGCGGGGAGTGAGAGAGAGACGCGGGGAGTGAGAGAGAGACGCGGGGAGTGAGAGAGAGACGCGGGGAGTGAGAGAGAGACGCGGGGAGAGAGAGACGACGGGGGAGTGAGAGAGAGACGCGGGGAGAGAGAGACGCGGGGAGTGAGAGAGAGACGCGGGGAGTGAGAGACGCGGGGAGTGAGAGAGACGTGGGGGAGTGAGAGACGCGGGGAGTGAGAGAGAGACGCGGGGAGAGAGAGAGAGACACGGGAGAGAGAGAGAGACCGGGAGAGAGAGACGCGGGGAGTGAGAGAGAGACGCGGGGGAGAGAGAGACGCGGGAGTGAGAGAGAGGACGCGGGGAGTGAGAGAGAGACGCGGGGAGTGAGAGACTCGGGGAGTGAGAGAGACGGGG